>NW_018408567.1:178910-220548 GCF_002113885.1 Mizuhopecten yessoensis
GTTCTCCAAACCTTATACATTATGTTAGAGCTATGGGAAAAGGATTTCTCCAAACCTTATACATTATGTTAGAGCTATGGGAGGGGTGTTCTCCAAACCTTATACATTATGTTAGAGCTATGGGGAAAGGAGTTCTCCAAACCTTATACATTATGTTAGAGCTATGGGAAAAGGATTTCTCTAAACCTTCTACATTATGTTAGAGCTATGGGAGGGGTGTTCTCTAAACCTTCTACATTATGTTAGAGCTATGGGAGGGGTGTTCTCCAAACCTTATACATTATGCTAGAGCTATGGGAAAAGGAGTTCCCCAAACCTTATACATTATGTTAGAGCTATGGGAAAAGGTGTTCCCCAAACCTTATACATTTTGTTCGAGCTATGGGAGGGGTGTTCTCCAAACCTTATACATTATGTTAGAGCTATGGGAAAAGGATTTCTCCAAACCTTATACATTATGTTAGAGCTATGGGAAATGTGTTCTCCAAACCTTATACATTATGTTAGAGCTATGGGAAAAGGAGTTCTCCAAACCTTATACATTATGTTAGAGCTATGGGGAAAGGAGTTCCCCATACCTTATACATTATGTTAGAGCTATGGGTAAAGGATTTCTCCAAATCTTATCCATTATGCTAGAGCTATGGGAAAAGGAATTCTCCAAACCTTATACATTATGTTGGAGCTATGGGGAAAGGTGTTCTCCAAACCTTATACAATATGTTAGAGCTATGGGAAAGGTGTTCTCCAAACCTTATACATTATGTTAGAGCTAACGGGAAAGGAGTTCTCCAAACCTTATACATTATGTTAGAGCTATGGGAAAGGTGTCCTCCAAACCTTATACATTATGTTAGAGCTATGGGGAAAGGAGTTCTCCAAACCTTATAGATTATGTTAGAGCTATGGGGAAAGGAGTTCTCCAAACCTTATTCATTATGTTAGAGCTATGGGAAAGGAGTTCTCCAAACCTTATCCATTATGTTAGAGCTATGGGAAAAGGAATTCTCCAAACCTTATACATTATGTTGGAGCTATGGGTAAAGGTGTTCTCCAAACCTTATACATTAGGTTAGAGCTATGGGAAAGGCGTTCTCCAAACCTTATACATTATGTTAGAGCTATGGGAAAGGTGTTCTCCAAACCTTATACATTATGTTAGAGCTATTGGAAAGGAGTTCTCCCAAACCTTATACATTATGTTAGAGCTATGGGAAAGGTGTTCTCCAAACCTTATACATTATGTTAGAGCTATGGGAAAAGGATTTCTCCAAACCTTGTATATTATGTTAGAGCCATTGGGAAAGGATTTCTTCTTATAAAAATAATGACAAAATGTGAAGGATTTTTATGAAAGCATGCAGTGAAATATCTTCTTAAAGTAAGAATCATTCAGACAATTTAATGGCATTTAAGAGTACAGAAAGACTGTGACAGTAATGTTTAAAGGCAAGCTAACAGTACAGTCATCTTTGTGCATTTTATCATATTTTCTCTAAAAGGCTCTTACCAATAGCAGGACCCCCAAATTTCCAAATATTTCAGTTTTAGCTTCAAGAACTCAGCCATGTTTGTTACAAGAAAACATTGATATAATTGCAGGGGCAATTTCGAATAGAAAATTATCAAACCCTCCTCTAAATACATTGGGTTATTTTCATTGAAAATTTTGTCAGTGGCGGATGCATTAATGAAATCAACAAGCATGAACACATGTAAATACCTTTCGTTCAATATTCATGATAAACAATACAACACACAAAACACAATGAAAACAATAATCTTTTAACCCTTTCACCACTGTAGACCATAATGGACTCATCCCCATAAATGCATGGTAGAGTCTACTAAAGTTACCTAGGGGTGAAAGGGTGAAATGTTAAAAAACATTGTATTTGTTTAAAGATCTTAATTTTTTGTTTGTTCCTTAAGCTAGACTCATTCAGAAACGTATCACAACACCCTTGCCAATATTAAAGTGGCCTTTAACAGCAGGTTTGATATTAAAAATGCACTGACTTAACTTAGTGAAGCATTATCAATGACATGATGAACTTATAAATGATCAAGGTGTTCTCTCAAGAACTGATGAGAAATTTGGTTTGGTTTGTCTGCAGTTTTGCGTCCGTGTCGATGGATAATGATATGTAATTTAAGGGCCTGCACTTTAAACTGGCATCACACCGGGCTGCAACAAGCTGGACACGGTAACACGACATTCATTTTCCTCGTTATATTATAATAACAATAGTCCAGTCCTTATCGTCATCAATTTAAAGCTGAATGTCAAACAGGTCTACATTATAATAACAATAGTCCAGTCCTTATCGTCATCAACTTAAAGCTGAATGTCAAACAGGTCTACATTATAATAACAATAGTCCAGTCCTTATCGTCATCAACTTAAAGCTGAATGTCAAACAGGTCTACATTATAATAACAATAGTCCAGTCCTTATCGTCATCAACTTAAAGCTGAATGTCAAACAGGTCTACATTATAATAACAATAGTCCAGTCCTTATCGTCATCAACTTAAAGCTGAATGTCAAACAGGTCTACATTATAATAACAATAGTCCAGTCCTTATCGTCATCAACTTAAAGCTGAATGTCAAACAGGTCTACATTATAATAACAATAGTCCAGTCCTTATCGTCATCAACTTAAAGCTGAATGTCAAACAGGTCTACATTATAATAACAATAGTCCAGTCCTTATCGTCATCAACTTAAAGCTGAATGTCAAACAGGTCTACATTATAATAACAATAGTCCAGTCCTTATCGTCATCAACTTAAAGCTGAATGTCAAACAGGTCTACATTATAATAACAATAGTCCAGTCCTTATCGTCATCAACTTAAAGCTGAATGTCAAACAGGTCTACATTATAATAACAATAGTCCAGTCCTTATCGTCATCAACTTAAAGCTGAATGTCAAACAGGTCTACATTATAATAACAATAGTCCAGTCCTTATCGTCATCAACTTAAAGCTGAATGTCAAACAGGTCTACATTATAATAACAATAGTCCAGTCCTTATCGTCATCAACTTAAAGCTGAATGTCAAACAGGTCTACATTATAATAACAATAGTCCAGTCCTTATCGTCATCAACTTAAAGCTGAATGTCAAACAGGTCTACATTATAATAACAATAGTCCAGTCCTTATCGTCATCAACTTAAAGCTGAATGTCAAACAGGTCTACATTATAATAACAATAGTCCAGTCCTTATCGTCATCAACTTAAAGCTGAATGTCAAACAGGTCTACATTATAATAACAATAGTCCAGTCCTTATCGTCATCAACTTAAAGCTGAATGTCAAACAGGTCTACATTATAATAACAATAGTCCAGTCCTTATCGTCATCAACTTAAAGCTGAATGTCAAACAGGTCTACATTATAATAACAATAGTCCAGTCCTTATCGTCATCAACTTAAAGCTGAATGTCAAACAGGTCTACATTATAATAACAATAGTCCAGTCCTTATCGTCATCAACTTAAAGCTGAATGTCAAACAGGTCTACATTATAATAACAATAGTCCAGTCCTTATCGTCATCAACTTAAAGCTGAATGTCAAACAGGTCTACATTATAATAACAATAGTCCAGTCCTTATCGTCATCAACTTAAAGCTGAATGTCAAACAGGTCTACATTATAATAACAATAGTCCAGTCCTTATCGTCATCAACTTAAAGCTGAATGTCAAACAGGTCTACATTATAATAACAATAGTCCAGTCCTTATCGTCATCAACTTAAAGCTGAATGTCAAACAGGTCTACATTATAATAACAATAGTCCAGTCCTTATCGTCATCAACTTAAAGCTGAATGTCAAACAGGTCTACATTATAATAACAATAGTCCAGTCCTTATCGTCATCAACTTAAAGCTGAATGTCAAACAGGTCTACATTATAATAACAATAGTCCAGTCCTTATCGTCATCAACTTAAAGCTGAATGTCAAACAGGTCTACATTATAATAACAATAGTCCAGTCCTTATCGTCATCAACTTAAAGCTGAATGTCAAACAGGTCTACATTATAATAACAATAGTCCAGTCCTTATCGTCATCAACTTAAAGCTGAATGTCAAACAGGTCTACATTATAATAACAATAGTCCAGTCCTTATCGTCATCAACTTAAAGCTGAATGTCAAACAGGTCTACATTATAATAACAATAGTCCAGTCCTTATCGTCATCAACTTAAAGCTGAATGTCAAACAGGTCTACATTATAATAACAATAGTCCAGTCCTTATCGTCATCAACTTAAAGCTGAATGTCAAACAGGTCTACATTATAATAACAATAGTCCAGTCCTTATCGTCATCAACTTAAAGCTGAATGTCAAACAGGTCTACATTATAATAACAACAGTCCAGTCCTTATCGTCATCAACTTAAAGCTGAATGTCAAACAGGTCTACATTATAATAACAATAGTCCAGTCCTTATCGTCATCAACTTAAAGCTGAATGTCAAGCAGAGACCTGTAAGTACTGGTTTTAACGTCTTTAGTTTGTTTTTGTCAAGACACAGAACCCTGGCATCCACCTTCCTTGCACAGGTTTACGCTTAACAGACGATGAAGCTCCTCGTTAGACTTACCTTGAACTGAAATGGCTAGTTCTGCAGATGACATGCTACTGGTGGAAAACTCTTTGTCTTTGTCTTTTTTCGCTGCTTTCTGTGCTTTCCGTCGCTTTTTCTGGCTAGGATTATCTCCCCATAAATTGGTGCCGCCATATATGCTTGGAATATTTAGTAGAGCGATACCCTCGAGTCGCGGCCCGTTGGCCAGATCCAGGGAGTACCCATCACACTTTGGGGGTGAAAAAAGAAGACTTCAGGTAACTATTTCTTCCTACATTTACACCAAAAGAACCAACAGAAATTGCCTGGTTTGTTATGATATTCTGTTAAAGTGATTTTTCAAAAACTGTCAAATGTAAAAAGTTTAATGTCTTTGCTTAAGACAGGAGATGTCAAATTAATCAGAAATCAAATCAGACAGGTTTCACTGTATACATTTGAATTAATTAAAAATACATTTCAAGAACTGAAATTTAACTAATTCATTATATCTTTAACTGATCTTATAGCAGTTAAAAGAAATTTGATAAAACCATGTGTAATAAATTTCAGATATTTTACTTCCAATGCGATTTCCTAAATTAATATTATACAACTCACCATAATATCTATATCTTCATGAAGATGCTTGCAGGTTGCTGCAAATGTTTCGGACGTTCCAAATTCAAAGTACCACAGTTTATTTTTCATCCTGGAACAAATACGAAATCATGATTGAGGGGAGGCAACTCTTACTTCCAACCCATTCACTGGCTAGCACATCCCTGAATTCTAGGATTTGCACAAGTAAACAGTATGTGTTGATTGGCTGAAAGTGTTATGGGTATCTGTGTTGATTGGCTGAAAGTGTTATGGGTATCTGTGTTGATTGGCTGAAAGTGTTAGGGGTATCAGTGATTTTCTTTGAGGTTTTATTCAGTCTCTGATTCATTATAAACAATTTAACCACAGCTAGTAGTATTACCTGATGGTTTGTAATTTTGACAGATTATCCAATTCCTACTCGAGATATAAATTTTATACACGGCACTGATATCTGATAAAATACTGTACAATATAAACCATTGGTGAATTCCTTACGGTTTTTCTTTTACTTCCTATTTTCTTGATATGAACTAGACTACTCGTACATTTGAACTTTTACAGTGTTCCCCCACAACCCCCTAATGAGTATTTTCATCTTAAAAAACCCCAAACGGTTCCACCATTTTTCAATAACTGTCCCATATAACTAAGTACCTTGGCGTAAAGAATCTTGAAAATCAAGGTGAAGCATATAAACCGAGTACTTTTCATGTCTTACAGTATCTGGGTTATATGTAGTATCACATGCAGCAGCTCTGATATATTTTTTCATCTTTGAAGATAGTCTACACAGAATTTTGAAGCATGAAACTTGGTCCAGCAAAGCAATCCAAGATGGCAGCTTATTGTGTTTGAAGTATGAAGATTTGAGAATTTGAGAAAAAAAAAAAAAAAAAAAAAAAAAAAAAAAAAAAANATAAGACTGTACAGTTTTCCTAGCTTTGTTGTACTTAAGATTTGTCATCAGCAATAGACTTTACTGTTACTTGAAAGCTTTATGGGTTTTCTTTCACAAAAATAGGTTCCGCCAGACAAGCCATGTGTCATTATATAATAAGCCCGGTATATCATTTCCCCTCATTTCTAATCACTACCCGAGAATTCTTGCTCGGCTTCCACAGATAACACAGCTATAAGCACAAACCTCTCTGTACAAGCTTACCTGCTATTAAATTTTTCAGGATGCCTCTCACGCATTACATGGAATCTATGACAAATGGATGCATCCTGAAAGAAAGATAAATTTCCCATTAATTCATGATCAGGTAAGCAGACTGGCAGAGTGATACATGCTCTGGCCTCCCACACACAAGGCTGGAGTTAATCCCCAGAGTCATTGTTGCATGGATTTTCAGAGAAAGTCATTTTTCTCCTACCAAGGCCTAAAACCATAATACTTGTGTTTACCCTACATGCCAATATAAGTCATTAATAGTATTTATTTCTCATTTAGATTTAACCGAGATTATAAAGCACAGGAAAAATGACTTTTACATTCCTACCTTCAACATGTGGGCAGTAAACTTAAGGGTTGGTTGGGTGTGTGGAAAAACAGTGTTATCATTTTAGAATCCACTAACCCATGAATGTCTGCACTGAAATATTCAAGTGAGGTGAAACTTTGTAAAAATAACCCTTTGAGAGCACCTTCCCATCAACATCAACATGACTCTGCCACACATACAGGCATACACACCTGGAGGTATTAGCCAGGTGGCATAGGACTAGAAGTTAGTGCTTGACAAGGTAGCACTTCCATTTTTCTCTCATGGTATTGACAGTATTCATTGTATAAACTGTATATCTATGTATTGTAAAGCACCATATTCTTGCTAGAGCTGAGGGTGCTTTATCAATGTTGTGTGAAAATATTGATTAATGACATTTGAAAAATATGCAACAGATGTTTTCCCCCACATGTGAAGGTGACGAGATACTTACTACACCTATGGAAAAGTAATTGTTGATAATGTTGTATGGAATGGGGTCGCCCTCCTCCTCCTCCCCCTCCTCCGGCTTGCTGAACTCTATCTGCCAGCGGTCCATCATCACCGAGGTACCATGCTCGATCCTCTGGAGGACCTTGATCAGGTTTTCACCCTCGTAACCTACCAACATCAAAACAACATTCATCAAGTCTACCAACATCAAAACAACATTCATCAAGTCTAGCAACATCAAAATAACATTCATCAAGTCTAGCAACATGCTAAAAGACATTCCAAAGACATAGTGCTAGTGTTCCCACGTGTTTGGTGCCTTTAAGTTTCCTGAAATGCTTGTTGTTTTATTCTATTCATGTGGTGTGCTTATTTTAACATTTTGAAACTCACCGCCACCCCAGTGTAGACAGCGGGCGAGGTCATTGCCTGTCCCCAGGGGAAGCACAGCCACAGGAGGTCGCTCTTTGTAGTTCAGCTTATCTGTCGAGATGAATCATAAGATCACATAAAATACTGGCCAAAGGGAGCTAACTCTTATATAGTACAAAAGTAAGAAATGCCTCATTGTAACAGCAGGGACTGAGATCTGGGACTGGGAGGGTGGGGTTTTAAAATATTTGGGACTGGGTTCCTCATGATCAACAACTAGATTTGTTAACTTTTTTATTGTCCAGTCTTTCCTATCCAATCATATGCACCATTTCAGGGAATTGTTTATCTTGTCTGGTGACTATAGCGTGTTGGTCCCATGGTGGTGTCAGTAAAACTATTAACTTAGACAAACAAGGTTACCGCGAGCGGTATATAATACGCCCGTCACACATTGAATGAGCAGTTGTTTGTATGATTGAAATATATGAAGTATTTGTGAGTAATTGATATTAAAAGAGAAATCATTCAACATAACTGGTAGATCAATGAGTGCAATACAACATCATGGAACGCATGCATCGCATTAATGAAACCAAGGGGAATAACTCCAATAATTACGGTCGAATAATGGAGGTTATCGAACTTGTCCGAGGTTTCATGGTAATTAACCTTGTTGTGAAGTTTGAAGTTAATCCGTTAATAATTACTCGAGATATCGAGCGGACACTGTTACGGCAAGTCTATAAAGGGGCAAAACTCCACAAATTATGGTCGGATAATGGCGGTTATGGAACTTGTGCGAGCTTTCATGGTAATTAACCTTGTTGTGAAGTTTGAAGTTAATCCGTTAATAATTACTCGAGATATCGAGCGGACACTGTTTCGGCAAGTCCATAAAGGGGCATAACTCCACAAATTATGGTCGGATAATGGCGGTTATCGAACTTGTCCGAGGTTTCATGGTAATTAACCTTGTTGTGAAGTTTGAAGTTAATCCGTTAATAATTACTCGAGATATCGAGCGGACATCGTTTGCCCGCCCGCCCGCCCGCCCGCCCGCTCATGTGATAACATAATACGTCCCCGTCTTCGACGGGCGTATAAAAACCGACTGTCTTTACTCTTCAAATTATCGAAAACATGTTTATGTTGTTACCAAAACATCCTCCATCACAAATTTTGAATATATTGACCCTATCTATGGTTGGTCAGTCAATTTTCAGTCTGATCTACACCTATATAATGTTTGCACACTTACCCATGGCCTCTATAAGCCAGCCGACAGAGCCGTCTCCTCCACAAACCAAAATCCGCACTCCCGGCACATCCTTGAAGAACTGTAACCTACATATGTAACGTAATTAGTATAAATCTTTTACTTTTCGCTGTAAAATAGGTCTATTTAAATCTGGATACTCTAGCTCCACAACAATTCTAGAATCACTGTTCCTTTTTTTTTTTTTTTTTTTCTCTCCATTTACCCAGTAATGAAAGACAATTTATCAGACAAAATCCTTCTGTTTCTGTTCTGTTAGATATTTTTATTTGTAAGTTTTCATGCGTTTTACATAAAACATAATAAAGTCACCCCTGTTTTGTTGTCCTGGATCCACTTCAGCACATTTGTAAGTGAATTTTAATGTTTAGCTAGAGTCTTTCCTCCATCAAAAAAGAAAAATAATAGATATGAAATCGTTACAATGAAAATCAGGTGTAACCATGACTTACCCCGGCATTGGGCCTTGTTTTATCATGTCGTGTACTTGGCGCGGATTCAACAGGTACTGCATTTTTCGTAAAATCCTGTAATGTAGAACACGTTAAGCAAACTTTACACGAGGCAATTGGGTTACAAACTTTACACGAGGCAAGGGTTAACACCAGGGTGACAAACTTTACACGGGGCAAGGGTTAACACCAGGGTGACAAACTTTACACGAGGCAAGGGTTAACACCAGGGTGACAAACTTTACACGAGGCAAGGGTTTACACCAGGGTGACAAACTTTACACGAGGCAAGGGTTAACACCAGGGTGACAAACTTTACACGAGGCAAGGGTTAACACCAGGGTGACAAACTTTACACGAGGCAAGGGTTAACACCAGGGTGACAAACTTTACACGAGGCAAGGGTTAACACCAGGGTGACAAACTTTACACGAGGCAAGGGTTAACACCAGGGTGACAAACTTTACACGAGGCAAGGGTTAACACCAGGGTGACAAACTTTACACGAGGCAAGGGTTAACACCAGGGTGACAAACTTTACACGAGGCAAGGGTTAACACCAGGGTGACCCAGCTAAATACTTTATGTTGATTGTGTAACAACTCTAGGACTGATCTACATCAAATGAAAAAAATAATCCTAACAAATTATTATACTGTGAAGATGCTCTGGGGCTCAAACCTTAAAACAATTGCATCTTAAAATCTTTAATTACAAAATTCATATTACGGATTCAAGACATCATGACATTTTTTTTTTTTTAATTATTCAATTTGAAAAATCGAATTTCAATTTCATAGAGAAAGCGTGACTTACTTGGTACCCTGCTTGCCCCCACTTTTGGGGTTGATGAACACTAGGACAGGATGACTACCTTGGACAGGTGTAACTTGAAATGAGTTTTGACCCTGCAATAGATTTACAAATCTCCTGTACAGACTGCGTACAGCTGGAGTCTACACATTTTTATAGCAGGATCAAGAAAATCAGAAAAGTAAAGAAACACTGTTCACATGCAAGTTTTACAAATCCCCTAGAACTTCTACTATCACCAATTAATACAATTATTCTGTGGTTAAGAATTATGTGTCAGCAGATATACAAAACAGAATAGCAATTGATTCACGTACAAATCTCTTATGAAGCAATGATGAAATAAAAATAAAAATCACAGCTTTATAGGGACTTTTTTTTTACTTTTTTTTATGTCAAGTATTCTAAACGTATCATTTATAAACCACAGCCTGTATATAACATATGACTATAGTAACCCGATACAAAAAGATTGCTGGAGGTTTTTCATTATTATCATAAACACTGACTGTTCCTTTGAAGAAAGTCATTTAACTGATTTTTATTCATTTTTTTTGACAACAACGGCTGTGTAGAGTTATGTCATGAAGAATGTTTTTACCGGCGTGGTACCAGACACGTCGAATGTTGTGGAGTTTGTCCGCGTCACTCCTTTCTTGTCTGTCTTCCCTCCCGCTGACCCCGCCCTTTGTCGTTCCTGTATTAAGGAAAATGATTATACATGTATATCAAAGTCCCACCTGTCTATAAGACCACCAAGGGAAAAAGGAAAAAATGTTTTAATATACATGTGGTCCTGTTGGAAAGGTATATAATGAGAGGGGTTCAGGTGTATTTGTAGCCAGTTTTTATAGAATCCTGTGGCAGTTACAGAACAAAAACATTTATAACAATCACTAAGGGACATAACTCTACAGTACAATAAATTTATAACCAACAACAATTGATCTAAAATTGTTTCTATAAGCAAAATTATAAAAGAAAATCATAACAAAAATCACAATTCTGACTCCACTATAATCCTGTGGTAGAATTTTTCTTACATTAAGAGGTGGTGTTTGATTGTATCTTACCAATAAGACATGTAATGGTGGGTGGTAATAATAATGATAATAATTCGAGGTTCTTTAATTATACCGCTTTATCACAACCTAGTTCATAGGTCGTCTCAAAGCGGTTCACAAATTATTATCTGTGGTTATAGGGCCTTTGCACCCAGCCAATATCTTTCTTTACTCTCTGGGGAGCATACAGCCGGAGCTGCCATTTCGGCGCTAACAGCTAGCATTCAACAATTCTAGCGCTGCCTAACCACGTACTCATTTACAGCTGAGTAGACTGGAACAAGTGTAGTAAAGTATCTTGCTCAAAGATACAACATCATGCCGTGACTCGAACCCGCAACCCTTCGGTCACGAGCCCAGCATCCTACCACTAGACTAACGTGCCTCCTAGAACATATCTTACCAGAAAGACATATAGAGGTGGGTGGTAGAACGTATCTTACCAGTAAGACATATAGAGGTGGGTGGTAGAATGTATCTTACCAGTACAGCAGGACATATAGAGGTGGGTGGTAGAATGTATCTTACCAGTAAGACATATAGAGATTGGTGGTAGAATGTATCTTACCAGTAAGACATATAGAGGTGGGTGGTAGAATGTATCTTACCAGTAAGACATATAGAGGTGGGTGGTAGAATGTATCTTACCAGTAAGACATATAGAGGTGGGTGGTAGAATGTATCTTACCAGTAAGACATATAGAGGTGGGTGGTAGAATGTATCTTACCAGTAAGACATATAGAGGTGGGTGGTAGAATGTATCTTACCAGTAAGACATATAGAGGTGGGTGGTAGAATGTATCTTACCAGTAAGACATATAGAGGTGGGTGGTAGAATGTATCTTACCAGTAAGACATATAGAGGTGGGTGGTAGAATGTATCTTACCAGTAAGACATATAGAGGTGGGTGGTAGAATGTATCTTACCAGTAAGACATATAGAGGTGGGTGGTAGAATGTATCTTACCAGTAAGACATATAGAGGTGGGTGGTAGAATGTATCTTACCAGTAAGACATATAGAGGTGGGTGGTAGAATGTATCTTACCAGTAAGACATATAGAGGTGGGTGGTAGAATGTATCTTACCAGTAAGACATATAGAGGTGGGTGGTAGAATGTATCTTACCAGTAAGACATATAGAGGTGGGTGGTAGAATGTATCTTACCAGTAAGACATATAGAGGTGGGTGGTAGAATGTATCTTACCAGTAAGACATATAGAGGTGGGTGGTAGAATGTATCTTACCAGTACAGCAGGACATATAGAGGTGGGTGGTAGAATGTATCTTACCAGTAAGACATATAGAGGTGGGTGGTAGAATGTATCTTACCAGTACAGCAGGACATATAGAGGTGGGTGGTAGAATGTGGTCCCTCATAATTCCAAGGTCACATTCAGGCTTTACTTGTGATGCACATTTGTTATGTAACTGAAAATCATACAAAATATTATTAACAACTGAGAACTTAAATTGATTAAATCTGCCAAGAGATAATATTTTTCTCCAAATCTTACAGGGGTCAACGATGATACCTTGGCATGCCAGGCATTTACTATTGTTGTCTTTGCTTAGATTTCATAGTTGTTCATGATATATTGCACATTTTTCTGTGCTTTTAATTTAAATGTCATGTATTCTTTTAAGGTTGAGGGTCCCAGCACTCTGTGTTGTATCTCTAACAAAAAAGAGTTCCAATTTGGCCAGCATTTTGTCCTACTTGAAGTATACGTAGTTAGACACAAAAGCAATATATTTATCATGTTTTTCATTTCCGAAAAACATGGTAAGTAATACTTAACTACATTGTAACTTTATACATTTATTTACATAATATTTTCATTTTTTCTTATTACCTAAAATGCCTACAACCCACAATCGACTTTTTGTAGATAAAGAAGAAATAACATAAATTTAATAGAGAAATCAATGGACCTATTTAATTCAGGCTGGAGAATTTTAACAGAAAAGAGAATGAAATGGTGGAGAGAAATAACTGATCATGCTTACCGTTGTGTGACACCAGCGACAGTGAAGGCCCGTAACACCATTTTTTACAGACTTACGACACTTGTCACATTTTCCGGAACAGTTGCCCTCAACCCAATGGTGGGTCATAGCCTGAAAGTAACAAAACAATACGAAATCAACGCATCAGCATTATGTTAAAATATATATAAAGATATAGTCTGAAAATCAACAAACTAATTTTAAAGATGAAAAAAAAGTTCACCTTACTGTAAATATTTTAACACAAGTAACTGTAGGCATGTTATAATTCCCAATATAAAACAAGACATCATATTTTGGATTAAAGATAGAAACCGATCAAAGACAGAAACCAGCCATCAGGTGAAGAATCAGATATAGAAACCAGACATCAGGTGAAGGATCAGATATAGAAACCAGCCATCAGGTGAAGAATCAAATATAGAAATCAGCCATCAGGTGAAGGATCAGTTATAGAAACCAGCCATCAGGTAGAGAATCAAATATAGAAACTAGCCATCAGGTGAAGGTTTAGTTATAGAAACCAGCCATCAGGTAAAAAATCAGATATAGAAACTAGTCATCAGGTGAAGAATCAAATATAGAAACCAGCTATCAGGTGAAGAATCAGATATAGAAACTAGCCATCAGGTGAAGAATCAGATATAGAAACCAGCCATCAGGTGAAGAATCAGATATAGAAACCAGCCATCAGATGAAGAATCAGATATAGAAACTAGCCATCAGGTAAAGAATCAAATATAGAAACCAGCCATCAGGTGAAGGATCAGTTATAGAAACCAGCCATCAGGTGAAGAATCAAAAATAGAAACCAACCATCAGGTGAAGGTTCAGTTATAGAAACCAGCCATCAGGTAAAAAATCTGATATAGAAACTAGTCATCAGGTGAAGAATCAAATATAGAAACCAGCCATCAGGTGAAGAATCAGATATAGAAACCAGCCATCAGGTGAAGGATCAGATATAGAAACTAGCCATCAGATGAAGGAGACATAAACCAGCCATAGGGCCTGTAAAGGATAAGAAACAGAAACTAGAAATCAGATTAAGAAACAAAGGTAGAATCTTGAGCCATCAGGTGAAAGATCCAAAACAGAAACCAGCCATCAGGTGACAGATCCAAAACAGAAACCAGCCATCAGGTGACAGATCAAAAACAGAAACCAGCCATCAGGTAAAGGATCCAAAACAGAAACCAGCCTTCAGGTAATATCTCCAAAACAGAAACCAGCCATCAGGTGAAGGCCGATCCAAAACAGAAACCAGACATCAGGTGACAGATCAAAAACAGAAACCAGCCATCAGGTGACAGATCAAAAACAGAAACCAGGCATCAGGTAAAGGATCCAAAATAGAAACCAGCCTTCAGGTAATATCTCCAAAACAGAAACCAGCCATCAGGTGAAGGCCGATCCAAAACAGAAACCAGCCATCAGGTGAAGGATCCAAAACAGAAACCAGCCATCAGGTGACAGATCCAAAAAAGAAACCAGCGATCAGGTGAAGGATCCAAAACAGAAACCAGCCATCAGGTGAAGGATCCAAAACAGAAACCAGCCATCAGGAGAAGGATCCAAAACAGAAACCAGCCATCAGGTGACAGATCCGAAACAGAAACCAGCCATCAGGTGAAGGATCCAAAACAGAAACCAGTCATCAGGTGACAGATCCAAAACAGAAACCAGCCATCAGGTGACAGATCCAAAATAGAAACTAGGCATCAGGTGACAGATCCAAAACAGACCCAGCCATCAGGTGAAGGATCCAAAACAGAAACCAGCCATCAGGTGAAGGATCCAAAACAGAAACCAGCCATCAGGTGAAGGATCCAAAGAAACTTTAAAAAAAACTATCAATAGAATATATGCACCAGAAACATATTATAGAATTTATGTATAAGAACACACATATACTCAAAGGAAATAAAGTTACTAGTATAATAGAACAAAACTTACCAGAACATGGGAATTGGAATGTTGGTACAAGAAAATAGGAATATAATATTGTTACTAGAAAATAGAAATTAGAATGCGCTAGTAGAAATAGAAATTAAAATGTTAATAATAGAAAAGAGGAATAGGAATGTTGATATTAGAAAACAGAATTATAAATATCAATACTAGAAAATAAGAATGAAAATGCTGATACATACTAGGAATTAGAACTAGATAGATATCAGATCATCTAAATCAGATGGAATGGAAAGTAAATACTAGAATATGGGAAATAAAAATGTGAAGACAACTATAAACATCTATAACATGAAGACCAGAAAAAAGTAGTACATTTTTGTATATCTGGGTACTAGAATATAATCGTTCTAGTATTAATTGGTCTATTAATGATGACACAAGTTTGGTACAAGAACATACGAGACAAAAAGACAAAAGTAAAAATCCCATCCAAAGTTCAAAATGACATTAAAATGTTCACCACTTTTCAGAAATATGTTTTGTGACAAGTATACACAGTAAAGGTTTTGTAAAAAGCTTGAGCTAAAGATTGAGGAAAAAAAGAATACAGAGAATCATACAAAAGTAATGAAAGATTTGCTTAAGGAGTAAAAAGAGAAGAAATTGAAAAGCACAATGACTTGCAAATTACAAAAATGTCCTTAAAGTCTGTTAATCCGTTTTTTTGCTAAATCTTGTTTGGTACACAACATTTTTTTCTGGTTACTTAATTATTTACCAATTTTTTGGGACTTATTATATTAATTTTGAATCTCTAAAAGAAAATTTTGATCTATTTATCACAGAATCTTAACATAACATTAATTTTGTTGGAGGACATCTAAAGAAAACACTGAAGACACAGATTTATTATTAATACAAGCTGTATCGAAACTACATTCGCTTGCAGAAAACGTCGAAGGCATAAATATTACTACATGGTTAAACTAAAATTTCTGCATTAATTTGCTCTTGAATTTTTAATTCTATAATAAATAAACCAGCAAATTGAGGTAAAAAGCTGATGTTGAAAATTCACTGAATCAATCCAATTTTTTGATCCAGGAGTAGAGCCAACGCCGTTATTGTAGTTCAGGTTCGGTAGTTTCCGTTATCCCTTGCCTGGATACCAACCAGTATGCAGGGCGATTGAAGAATAGGAAAATAAGCGTAGGAGTCAATCGCAACAAGCTCAGGATAAGTTGAATCTTATTTATTGGGTATGTCTACCGGTTTCGCCCGAACAGTGGGCTTCTTCAGGAGTTTTTTGATTTTGTGTAAATTAAGCTTTCTTGTAGGAACTAATTTCCAGACTGTGCATATTTGCAAGGGAAGACATTTTAAGCTATAAGCATAGTATCTGGGTGTATCTACATGTCTGCAACGTGACTCTTTTTTTGTTTTAGATTATCGCAGAATTTTAAATCACTTCTAAAGCCTTATCTGGGCACATCTGAAGTTGTTTTCGACATCACTTACTTGATAACTGAAATTTTATGAAAAAGTATTAAGATATATGTCAATAAAAGAAAAATGTTCATGCATTGCTAAATTGAATGACAATAACTTTAAATAATGAATATACAAACACATCAAGTCTATGATAACCAGCAAAAATAATAGTATTAAAATCACAAGCATTCAACAGAAGCGCAAAATAATATAGGCATTATCTATTGCTTCCTTGCGGTTTGTATAAGAGGGCAGATGTCGTGTCTATCCTATCTTAAATACCACAAGGAGACCTTAACATATAAACCTCTTTTATACAATGTAGCGTAAAGTTGGAAAAGAACGATAGTCGGAAATAAAATGAAATGAAATGCAAGACAAATAGCACTGAAAAAAAGAAGAACGTAAAAAATAATTAGATGTATCCAAAGTAGAAAAGAGCCAGGAAGTTCTTGTCCATTTGAAGCATTTAACGACAAGAATGGATTGTCCAACTACCATTAACTATACCTTACAACAGCCCCTGTGGTGTCAGTAAATTTGTTAAAATTCTTAAAAGTGATATCTTATGAACATAACAATACCTATAGCGATTGAATACATGTTGACAAATTTCCCTACAGAACAGAAGTATTTTTCCCTTCAATTGTTTAACAAATTCTGATCATTTCTTCCACATAAAATTTATAAGAGTTACTTACCTTATACAAAGTTTTGTATATAAGAAATTTTTCGCTTTAGATCTAAGAACTTGAGTACTCATGTCCTCTTCCATAACATAAGCATAATTAATTAATGATATAATACAGGTATTAAATTATGTAAATAGACTTGAAATTACATAAATTCACATCATTATAAATCAAAACTGGTCAACAATGTAAATATGACCTGTCATTGTTTTGAACAAGAGCTTTTTCAGTGACCACACCCCATTGACAATGACCTTGTTAGTGACCACATCCCTTGACAATGACCTATATAATGACCACACCCCTTGACAATGACCTTGTCAGTGACCACATCCCTTGACAACGACCTAGTCGTTGACCACACCCCTTGACAATGGCCTAGTCAGTGACCACACCCCATTACCACAACCATGCCAGTTACCACACCCCTTGACAATGACCTAGTCATTGACCACACCCTTTGACATCAACCTAGTCATTGACCACACCCCTTGACAATGACCTAGTCATTGACCACACCCTTTGACATCGACCTCGTCAGTGACCACACCCCTTAACAATGACCTCGTCAGTGACCATGCACACCCCTTGACAATGACCTTGTCAGTGACCACACCCCTTGACAATGACCTAGTCCATGCTGCTCACCATTACCATGACCTTGCCTGTGACAACACCCAATGATAAGGACCTTTGTGACCGCAGCCCATTACGACGACCTTGGCTGAATACTAAACATATTACAAGTACTTTAGCCTACAACCATTATCTAGAATAAGTACGGCTATCATTACAGTTACAATAGAAAAAGAAAATGTAAATAGATGATACTAAATGAAATAATTTCAAACTATTTTTTCAAAGTCTAATTTTAAGGAAACCGTTTCCGATCTTTTCTGCCAACTTTTTTGGGCTATAGTTATACTACCAACACCAAATCAGTGCATGTATTTGTGAATTGTGTGCAGATAATAATAGAGAACTCCTCTCCTGCCATTACTCAACTAAATGGGTTTGAGGCTACAGTTATGACTATGTAGTGACGTAGATACATCTCAACTCCATTAAATCTGGGTTTGAGGCTTCAGTTACACCAGTGACCTTATTAGAGGTATATCTACATGTACAATGCCCCTCCAGTCTCCTTAATTCCTCCACTAAATCAGTATCTGGGTTAGAGGCTATAGTTAAGACTAGAGGTGTAGCCCCAGGTTATACCTCTGCTCTGCCCTTCCGTCTCCTTTGGGTTTGAGGCTATAGTTAAGACTAGAGGTGTAGCCCGAGGTTATACCTCTGTTCTGCCCTTCCGTCTCCTTTGGGTTTGAGGCCACAGTTAAGACTAAAGGTGTAGCCCCAGGTTATACCTCTGCTCTGCCCTTCCATCTCATTTGGGTTTGAGGCTACAGTTAAGTCTACAGACGTTATGTGAGGTAACTACCCTACCCTTCTGGTCTAATTGATTACTCCACTAACTTGTTTTTGGGTCCAAGGCTACAGTTAAAGCAAGAGATGTTAATATAAGTGAAGTACATCTTTATTGTCCCTCTGGACTCATCACTTACTACACTAAATCTTTAACTGGATTAGAGGCTAAAGTTAAGACTATAGTGATGTTACAATATACACATCTAGACTGCTGCTCTGGTTTCATTAATTACTGTACTAACTATATGTATCTATATAAATTGGAGGCTTCAGTTAATCTAGAGATATGTTAGATTATATACTACATAGGTGTATCTACACTGCCCCTCCTGTCCAATTAACAATTCCACTTAATCTATGGGTTTGAGGCTACAATTATAGGACTAGTTGTAATTGCATAAGGTTCATCTAAACTGCCTTTTTGGTCTCATATATAACTACTATACCAAATCCTTATCTGGGTTTGAGGCTACAGTTAAGCCTAAAGTCCCACTAAATATTCTACTAATTCTGTATTTGGGTTCGAGGTTACAGTTAAGACTTAAGTCCCACTAAATGTACCACTGATTCTGTATTTGGGTTCGAGGCTACAGTTAAGACTTAAGTCCCACTTAAGATTCCACTAACTCTGTATCTCCAGGGTTCGAGGCTACTGAGTTAGGACTAGTAACGTTAAGTATGGTATATTTTAAATGCCCCTCCGGACCACTATCTCTGTATCTGGGTTCGAGGCTACAGCCAGGACTAGTGACTAGTTAAGACTTAAGTCCCACTTAAGATTCCACTAACTCTGTATCTCCAGGGTTCGAGGCTACCGAGTTAGGACTAGTAACGTTAAGTATGGTATATTTGAAATGCCCCTCCGGACCACTATCTCTGTATCTGGGTTCGAGGCTACAGCCAGGACTAGTGACATAAGTATGGTATATTTTAACTGCCCTTCCGGGTCACTAGCTTTGTAACTGGGTTTGAGGCTACAGTTAGGACTAGTGACATAGGTATGGTATATTTTAACTGCCCCTCCGGACCACTACCTCTGTATCTGGGTTCGAGGCTACAGTTAGGACTAGTGACATAGCTAGGTATGGTATATTTTAACTACCCCACCGAACCACTAACTCTGTATCTGGGTTTGAGACTACCAAGTTAGAACTAGTAACATTAAGTATGGTATATTTTAACTGCCCCTCTGGTCCACAAACTCTGTACCTGGGTTCGAGGCTACAGCCAGGACTAGTGACATATATAGGTATGGTATATTTTAACTGCCCCTCCGAACCACTAACTCTGTATCTGGGTTTGAGACTACCAAGTTAGAACTGGTAACATTAAGTATGGTATATTTTAACTGCCCCTCTGGTCCACTAACTCTGTATCTGGGTTCGAGGCTACAGTTAGGACTAGTGACATTTATATACATGTATGCTGTTTTAACGTGTATACTGTGAGCCACAACAACATGCTTGTCAAAAGAGGTAGATAAAATGGCATCAACACAAAAATCTACGAGGTTTAAATCGTCATACCTCCGGCTCCCCCTGCATTTCATGAAAGTAAAATATCACACAGCCAACGTCAATAACTTTAAAACACAAAACCGCATGTCCTTTAGATGTTTTTACCATCACCAATTCTGTTTTAATGTTTAAGATAGGTTTAATATTTTTTTTCCTTTGTTTAAAAGGTCGTGTCTGGCAAAATCAGTTTTAAAATTGTTTATTATAAAGTAAGGAATATATTACTTGTGAAATGAAGGTCAATGTTATAACTTTAAAGAAAAAAACAAAAATGGTCAATGAATAAATCAAAATTGGATAACATTCCCACAGTATTTATCTTCCAGAAAATATCTTTAATTTTTATCCAAACTAAAATTAAATTTGGGATGAAAGTTTCGAGTATTGTTTGGTCTACTGTGTTACAGTCGACATAAATTTCATTCGGAAAATCAGTTTAAATATCTATTTCTGACAATGAACAGAAAATGTTCAAGCCTGAAATACCTACAGAGAAAGAAGAACATGTTCATGTTTAAGAAATAGAGTTTTGTGTTTATAGAATTAATTAAGCACACAAATATTGCCACAAGTTTTACGGACGTCTTTGTGTGGGAGGAACCAAAATAGAAAAGTGATTCACATATAAAAGTGTTTTCTTTTCTAAACATCATCAGTGAATCTAAGTCTATAGGGTCAGTAAAAGCTGAAATCTAGTGGCGGGCAAGTGGTATATAGTAAGCAGCTTCATGCTTGAGATAAAATTCGCATCGTAAGCAGATTGAACAGCAAGTTGTTACATAATTTAATCTCTAGTCTTTATGTCATCTCAGTAATCGTCGATTCTGACGATTCCATATAAAAGAATTTAAAATACATATCGTATTAACTCAGTCACCCCTGAAGACACATTTGAACTCTTCCAATTCAAAGGTTGGTATAGTTCATTGTAAAATTTCAGGGGTGAATGAGTAAAGAAAACGTTTATCATTTCTGTAAAAATAGGTGTTCTTGCACAGTTTGAAATACAACAAATTTATATCAATCTATAAAATTTAATAGATTATCATATTTTACAACAATTTCATTATTATGAAAAAATTCATCAGAGTTACATTTGTTTTACTTTATCAAACTTATACTTCTTAAGGTTTGTGACACAGTTTAGAGATAGAGAGACAGAATAGTCATTGTTTGAAAGTGTTCAGATTGATAGAAAGAAGAACACAGATTTGGGTTGGCATTGTATAATTAGGTCACACAGATTAGGCCATGACTGACGTGATTCGGTGAACGTCTTACCTGCGAGGTTTTCTTCGACTTGACGTACGTCGTGATGCAGGAGGCGGGTGCACGATGAACACATCTCTCGTGTACAGTGTATTTACAAACTGAAACAAAAACAATTCCCATTGAATATGGCAAACTATTGCAAGCAATCCATAATCCCCCACTTCAGGACCGATTTGGGTACTAAAAATAAACTATGAGTCACATCTCTATAAGAGCGGTACCTATTTTGGCAATTGTCCTGCTCTATACTCCAGGGGTTACGCTCACTTACGCTCTCTGCACCCCTGGAATATGCCATAGCAAACCTAAGGCTCAGTGTGCACCGCCTTGTGGATGAGAGTAAGAAGACTAGTTTGAACCTTTGATATACGTACAAAGAATATCACAATCACGTAACGGTAAAATTGATGGGTTTTGAAGTCAGGTGTCGTTCCTATGTAATCTTCAATAGGACAGGTATCAGCCTAGTGATTGGTCAGGATGTTTTTACCCGAGACCAATCAAATTGTTAGGCGCTTGCCTTAAATTTTCTATGACAAATTCCAGGGGTGTAGAGAGCAAAAGTGAATGAAACCCCGCGAGTATCAAGGATGGGCAGTTATGGACAAAGTGACACATGGTTGAAAAAAGGGTCGTATTTCCTCTGTTGCAATGTGGGGTTCAGGGACCCTATTTCAGTATACTGCACTGCACCATCCCAAGAGGTACTTGTACATAAAATTCAGTAATAGTACATTTAGGTGACAGAGTTAATGGGATTTCTCTCCAGGAAAGTGTCAACGGACAAATCCATTATCCCCTCCAGTAGTACAGGTGGTGGGAATGGGGGTCGGGGGGTGAAGGATGGCGTGGGGTGGGGAGGGTTAAGGTGCTAACAAGCTGAATCATTTTGAAACAAAAATCCATCTGTAGGACATAAGTATACCCTTTTGGCTCTGTGGTTGACCTATAAATTGTAACAGTGACCTTAGAACCATAAAATACCAATTCATCTGAGGAATTCTCATATTTGACATTTGCATAAATAAACTTTGATGAAGATCTGTCAAAAAAACAAGTCAGTACATTCATGACAATGCATCAAGATGCAACGTGACAAGACAGTCAGGACGGGATGGGACAGGACGGTCATCACCTCGATAAAATGAGGTACATAAATGAAGTACTTTCACTGACAATCTCCTGTTCACCCAGCAACACACGTAGGTCATGACTGATATTTCTGTAGGTGGTTATGTCACTTTCATAAACATCATCCCTGCTTGCCCAGCCCCACCGGTAGGTTGAGACAGAGATTACAGTAGGGGGGATGTCACTTACATGTACAACATAATCCCTGCTTGCCCAGCCCCACCAGTAGGTTGAGACAGAGATTACAGTAGGGGGGGGGGGGCCACTTACATGTACAACATAATCCCTGCTTGCCCAGCGCCGCCAGTAGGTTGATACAGAGATTACAGTAGGGAGGGGGGAATATGTGCTTGCCCAGCCCCACCAGTAGGTTGAGACAAGAGATTACAATAGGTGGGGGATGTCACTTAAATGTACAACATAATCCCTGCTTGCCCAGCGCGACCAGTAGGTTGATACAGAGATTACAGTAGTGAGGGGGGGATATGTGCTTGCCCAGCCCCCCCAGTAGGTTGAGACAAGAGATTACAATAGGGGGGGGATGTCACTTACATGTACAACATAATCCCTGCTTGCCCAGCCCCACCAGTAGGTTGAGACAAGAGATTACAATAGGTGGGGGATGTCACTTACATGTACAACATAATCCCTGCTTGCCCAGCGCCACCAGTAGGTTGATACAGAGATTACAGTAGGGAGGGGGGGATATGTGCTTGCCCAGCCCCACCAGTAGGTTGAGACAAGAGATTACAATAGGTGGGGGATGTCACTTACATGTACAACATAATCCCTGCTTGCCCAGCCCCACCAGTAGGTTGAGACAGAGATTACAGTAGGCGGGCTTATTGAAATGCTTCAGTCTCCAGGTGTGGTTTCCATCATCTTTTACATTCTGTGCACAAAAACAAAAATCTGTGGTCAAGCGATGGTTATATAGCAGTGTCCAGCTACTGTCCACTTCACTTCACCCTCTTTAGTATGTTGATGACCATTGTACTAACTGCTGACCAAATGATGTATCTACTTAGTTTGACCACGGATAATAATTTGTGAACCGCTTTGAGATGACCTACGAACTAGGTTGTGATAAAGCAGTATATAAGAACCTCTAGTTATTATTAATATTGTTATTATTATTTATATTGATTAAGTTGCCTTTTCTCGAAAAAAAAATCTGAAGTCTTCTAATAACTGCTGCTCTGTTCTCTCAAACTTACTGCAATTTGTTTTATTAATTTAAAAGGAGCGCATGTATCAATCTGTAAAATGTCCTATTATGCAATGTGTATTTTATTAACGAACTCATCCCGATTTTGGTAGAGGTAGCTGGCACATACTATACAAAGTGTCGTAATAAAACAAACAAAATGTGAGATTAACGGAATCATATATAAAGCAAGAAATTATCATTTAAATTTGCATTTGTTTAAACTCATTCACCCCTGAAAACACATTTAAACCCTTCCAATGCAAAAGTTGGAATAGTTCATTATGAAATTTCAGGGGTGAATGAGTTAAAAGTGATGTTAAAAAATATCTGTCAAGAACGACCAGCTCATTGACTAAACAATAAATCTGTTTCCTCTACATTTGCATTTTATTTCAAGAAATCAATTCTTGACAATTTTTACTTTCTAATTGTTTTTACATATTTTTGATAATAAACGAGCAACAATCTCTTTAACCCAAAAATTTCATGACAAAAATATGCAGATTTTTTTTTATGGAATTTGAACAATTTGCAATGAACTTGTATATAACATATATGTGGTCACTAATGAACGACGGACAACGATGAAAGCATCAAAATTCTAAATTCTGCCATAAAAAAAAATAAAAAATAAAAATAACAGTATAAGGATCAAAAGGAAGGGAAGCAATTCTATCCATATTAAATTTTGAATTGTACAAAGCATTTGTGTTGAAAAATATAAGTACAAATACACAAAATGCTAAGTTTTAACTCATTCACCCCTGAAATTTCATAATGAGCTATTCCAACCTTTGAATTGGAAGAGTTCAAATGTGTCTTCAGGGGTAAATGAAAAAAATAATAAAGGTATCCTAATTATATTTCAGGAACATGATGTTTTGATTTAAACTCCCAAATCAAATATATGGTGAGGTGACATGTGTTCTGGTTTTTTTGACATGCTTAAAGAAATACCTGAGCATCTGATTAATTGAACTCAAAAGGAAATCTCTTGTGTATAATATCTGTCAGTGAAACTCATGTCTACATTGAAGGAATTCTATGCATGCAATTCATTCTTTTATCGTAGTTTAGTAATTTCTCTGTTGGTCTTATAGTGCTTGCATTGTGTCTCCAGAACTACCTAGGCCTCCATCCTTCTCATGTTCTGGGGTAAAAGATCTACCAGCATGCATATCTACTCTTTACAGTTACTAGTAAACAAGGTGTATTAGTGAGCCATATTTTTTGGGCTGTTGTACGATGTTCACAAAGTCAAGGCCTAGTGGGACGGAGAGTGTTCGGGTCTACTCACCGAGTCGAGACCTAGTGGGACGAAAGGTGTTTGGGTCTACTCAGCGAGTCGAGACCTAGTGGGACGAAGAGTGTTCGGGTCTACTCACCGAGTCGAGACCTAGTGGGACGAAGAGTGTTCGGGTCTACTCAGCGAGTCGAGACCTAGTGGGACGTAGAGTGTTCGGGTCTACTCACCGAGTCGAGACCTAGTGGGACGAAGAGTGTTCAGGTCTACTCACCGAGTCGAGACCTAGAAGGACCAGGAGCGGTATCGTGGTCATCCCGCCTCTCTTCCACTCCTCCAGTGTGACTGTACCGTCGGAGTCGTAGTCTATCTCGACCATCATGTCCTGAAGAATCTGGGGACGAAAATCAACTAAGCGTCAAGCCTGATACAAAACAATTACACTACCAGACAGCTTACATTTTGTTTCCCTACCAAAACAATACACACTTCTGATGTCTTGACAAAAAACTCAATTTTTGGGAAAATTAAGATAGCAATGGCAGGAATCACGGTTCGAAATCTTACTGTCAGGAATTACGGTTAGAAATCTAACCGTCAGGAATCCAGTTACAAATCTAACTTGATATATTTGCTAGAGTCGTCACCTTTAACCCTTTCACCCCTATGTAACTTTAGTAGACTCTACCATGCATTGATATGGATGAGCCCATTATGGTCTACAGTGGTGAAAGGGTTAACCAATTTACTTAGAGGAAAAAATCCTCATATTGTGTCAGTGACAAGTGACTTATATATTCTTCCACTTAAAACAATCACGGTTAAGTGTATTAAAAATTGTTCCGTATTCAAATTGCATAAAAATCTAACAAAAAGTTGGAAAGATTTAGATTTAAGCCCAGGTAATGGAGGGATACTGTCACAATGAAGTCTCAATCTCCTGGCTATGTTTATACTTACAGGTTTGAGCTCGGACACGTCCCAGCCAAGGTATTCAGCCACAGACATCATCTGGTTAACAATGGCGTCCAGCTCCTACAAAATAACATCAGTTTTAAAATGCCCTGAATCACCAGGTAGGCGAAAATTCCATTCATAATAACGACACAATACGTATCACAATATATGGTTTTCATTATCAGCCGTATTTCGAACTTATTTAAACCCGATTCAGCAAAAAAAAAAAATACAAGACTGTTACACAAATGAAATGTACAGCGACAAGGCAGAGTATCACTATAAAGCTAAAGAATTGAATCATTTTTCAGTCGTTTCAAAATTGGTACACCATTAACTTTTGGTTTGTATGTGAATACAAGTCTCTAAAGAATGTGACATAATCTATTGGTTAGGGAATTGTAACAAGTCCTACAGTGTTGCCTCAGATGGTTAAAGTTTAGAATCCCCATGATGTTCTAGGTAAACATCACACTTGATTGAAGGAAAATAACTCTTCCATGTACACGCACATTATCGGTCAGATGCTGATCTGATTGTTTAATACAAAGTCTGCAGAACTCGGGCTTAGTGTGTGAACAGTAAATAACGATCACATTTAAAAAGATGACATACCTGCGTGCCTCATTACTTTTTTTAAACTAATTATTAATATTTTTTGGCCTACAATGTATGTTTGGGTTTGTGTTATGACAAAGAAAATAATTGCAAGTAGGTAAATCTTATAAATCACTGTGTACAGTTAAGGGGAGACAATCCTGTTCATATCTACTTACACTTGAGTCCAGCAGGCCATTACCATCAGCATCATACAGACGGAACATGACTGTAACATAACCAATCATAATATTAACACAGTATCACCTTAGCTTCATAAATACTATACACTATACATGCATGTTCCATCCTCATAAAACAACCCATTCAGTATCTGCCTTTGCTGACAGGGAATCTGGACCAATTATGTAAATTCTGATGTCACAACATGTTTTACCTCACTATTTGTTTGGGAGTAGCCTCCCCTTCTACTACCGGCTGATGTACAATGCTTCTGTTCCACTCAATTATGATACAACAAACTTTATAAACTGTCATAGGCCCTCGGCAATATAAACTAGGTATATGTAAAAGATGTGGATTTATTAGGTTGCCTTACAAGCGTCGGCTGTAGGGAATTTCTCTTTAGCTCAACGGTAGAGCATCAGGCTGGAGAGCCAAGGGTCGCGGGTTCGAACCCCAGCGACGGCACTATCTTTATCACTATTCCTCATCCTATAACATATACATAACATTACACTGAATGATAAATGATACTTGTTTATTGCCTTTTGGCAGTTATTTTTACGTTACGAGTGTTGATCAAATTTTATTTAGTGATACAATTCATAAATGCAGGCTCCACCGGTATTACCTGGGCCCGAACTCATGAACCAGTCTCGGGCTCAAACTAAGATACTGCTCTCAAGCCTAATATCTTGTTTCTGTGATAAATTAATAAAGAAAAACAATAATCAAATTTTGTCAATGATATGGAGAATTTTGGGAAACACTAAGCTGAACACTGTTCTCAGTGTTAACAATTTAACTTTTTGACCATGTAACATATGATTTAATCTAGTTACAAAAAGGTTGCCTTGAGCACAGATTTCATGCTTGAGCATGGGAATAGTTTTACAAATAAAGGCCCGGATCATGTTTCTAAACAGCTGAGTATCAAATATGGTTGGCTACATCGAGATGTTCATGGCTCCTTCTTCATACTTTATCCTGATCATCCCCACTGGTGATCAGGCTGGCTATACTTACACTCGAGTTTGTCCTCCGGTCGTCCCGCCTCCAGTAGAGACAGGTAACAGACAAGGTCCTTCAGGTAGATGTGTCCAGACTTGATGTCAGCACTTGTTGACCGGTTACGTACAGACTTCAGTTCCACAGCAGTACTGGCCCGCAGTAAGCTGGAGTTAGACTGTCGCACCCACGGGTCAATCGAGTCCATCGAGTGACCTGTCAAATGGACAAAAACGTGACCTAGCTCTTAAACAACCTGGGCTCGTACGTACCTCTCAATCTTGTTGTGAAGAGCAATTTCATTGGAACATGGTGCCCCTGCAAGATTACACTATTAATTCCTCAATTTATTTGTTGCAGAAATATTTTCATCTTTGCATGCTCTTTTAAAGTGTAATAAAAAGAACAAGAGGCCCAATGGGCCTGAATCGCTCACCTGGTATTAATCTCACACTTGTAATCTTAAAAGTGGACTAAAATACAGCTACAGGAAGAATATCAGTGTTTGATTCAAAAGAGCCTATTAAAAGATTTAAACATATGACGCCTGTAACCTTGAATGTCGAACATGGACATTAGGTTGATCAGAGTTTAAAGTCTTCCAACCCAGCATGCTTTTGGCAAAATATCATAACCCTGGACCTATTGGTTATACAGAACAAGTCATTTAAAGATTTAAACATATATTGACCACTGTGACCTTGAATATGGGCGAAGGTCATTCATTTTGACAAAATTGGTAGCCCTTCATCCCAGCCTGTTATTAACCAAATATCATCGGCCCCTGCGACCTTGAATATATGTAAAGGTCATTCATTTGAATAAACTTGGTTGCCCTTTATCCCAGCATGCTACTGGCCAAATATCATCATCCTAAGACTTTCGGTTATTGAGAAGAAGTTGTTTAAAGGTTTTAAAAATAATTAACCCCTGTGACCTTGAAAATAAGTAAAGGTCATTCATTTGAACAACCTTGGTAGCCCTAAATCACAGCATGCTACTGGCCAAATATCGTAACCCTATGCCTCTTAGTTTTTCAAAAGAAGTTGTTTAAAGGTTTTAAACATATTTGACCCCTGTGACCTTGAAAATAAGTAAAGGTCATTCATTTGAACAAACTTGGTAGCCCTAAATCACAGCATGCTACTGGCCAAATATCGTAACCCTATGCCTCTTAGTTTTTCAAAAGAAGTTGTTTAAAGGTTTTAAACATATTTGACCCCTGTGACCTTGAAAATAAGTAAAGGTCATTCATTTGAACAAACTTGGTAGCCCTTAATCACAGCATGCTACTGGCCAAATATCGTGACCCTATGCCTCTTGGTTATTAAAAAAAAGTTGTTTAAAGGTTTTTAACATATTTGACCCCTGGGACCTTGAATATATGTCAAGGTCATTCTGTTGAACAAAATAGGTAGCCCTTTATCCCAGCATGCTAATGGCGAAATACCTTAACCCTAGGCCTCTTAGTTATTCAGAAGAAGTTGTTTTAAGGTTTTTAACATATTTGACCCCTGTGACCTTGAATATAAGTCAAGGTCATTCATTTGAACAAACTTGGTATACCTTCTTCCCAGCATGCTACTGGCCAAATATCATTATCCTAAGCCTCTTGGTTATTCAAAAGAAGTTGTTTAAAGGTTTTAAACATATTTGAGTCATGTGACCTTGAATATAAGTCAAGGTCATTCATTCGAACAAACTTGGTAGCCCTTCATGACAGCATGCTACTGGCCAAAAAGCATCATCCTAGGCCTTTAGGTTATTGAGAAGAAGATGTTTTAAGGTGTTAAGCATATTTGACCCCTGTGACCTTGAATATAAGTAAAGGTCATTCATTTAAACAAACTTGGTAGCCCTTCATGACAGCATGCTACTGGCCAAATATCATTAGCCTAGGCCTCTTAGTTAGTCAGAAGAAGCTGTATAAAGATACTTTAAGACAATTGACCCCTGTGACCTTGAAAATGGACGAAGGTCATTCATTTGAACAAACTTGGTAGCCCTTTTTCCCAGCATGTTACTTGCTAAAAATCATCACTCTGGGCATTTTGGTTATTCAGAAGAAGTCGTTTAAAGTTTTTAACATATTTGACCCCTGTGACCTTGAAAATAGGTGAAGGTCATTTATTTGAACAAACTTGGTAGCCCTTCATCCTAGTTTGCTTCTGGCCAAATATCATCACCCTAGGCCTTTTGGTTATTAAGAAGAAGTTGTTTAAAGTAAAATATTGACGCCGGACGCAGGATGACGGACGGACGGACGACGGACACTGCACCATGGCATAAGCTCACTTGGCCCTTCGGGCCTGGTGAGCTAAAAATTAAATGGATTGCTCCTTGATACTATAAATAATTCGCGCTTGCAGCATGAAATACCGAAATTTTCACTCGTTCTTTACAATCATGCAATATATCAGTATATTACCATATTCGTGAAATATATACTAATATGTTTTCGTTCATTAAATATCCTCAAAATTTTATCACGGGAAACATTTAAATCACAAAGGGAAAAGAGGGCTTTGAAATATGTTGAACGTAAGTATGGTGGCTGTAATCCCATTCAAGATTAAATATTAGAAAATTCATGTTTACACAGAGATTTGATTTATGGAACAATTTTCCGTGTAATGTTGTGAATTCAAACTCAGTTAAACAAGTTGAACAAAAACTAGATGAACACTGGTAAAACCAAGCACAGAATATTTTTTTTAAAGAAAACCTTGTAATGTCAACGTCGCAACTTTTTAAATATGTTTTTAATATTTTTCCATTTCTGAGCTGACTGTCCAAGTATTGTAAATTTGTTAGAACAAAATTGATGTATTTATGTAAGATGAAGGGTACATAAATTATAATATCGAGGGGTTAATTTCCAAAGACACGAAGCTGAAACATTTAGTGTACCATTGTGTTGTGTCTGAACACTGTGGTTGGATTTCTTTGAGGATGAGCGTGAATGGTTGATGCCCTCGGGGGCGGGGTCAGATTCCCCGAGGGGCTTCTCTGTTCCGCTGTTCGTCGTCACGGCAACAGAAGGATGGGTTGATGTGGACGCTGACCCTACAAAGAAAAATAGATTGGGATTTTATTACAAAATAATAAAAAAAAAATGAATACATTACATTTCGCTTTAAATACTAATTTCTCCAAATTAACACAGTGTGCATGATAAAGATATTTTCTCTGATCAGTTATTGTATACTTTTCCTATATAAGTCCTTCATCATGGCCACTGAAAGTTTCATTTGTCTTTTTTTAACAGAAACCGGTTTATATTAAATACATGTTAACTTTTGAAATATACTAGACAAGACTCGTGTCATATAGACAGTCAACAAACACAGGCCTTTTATCATCTACACAAGTGTAACAGAGGTCATTGTTTTTTCAATGCCTCAGCCAGGGATTGAACACAGTGTCTCTGGAGTCAAGCTCAGGACCTCTGGTTAACTAATCTTGCACTCAACTGAGTGAGTTAAAGAGAAATTTTCCCTAGCCAAGTCAATAGAAAGCGGCTAGTGTTTTATTAGGGTAATATATTACTCTCCCTCAAGGACAGAACTCTTCCAGAGTTTTTCCAGGAGTCATAGCGATTCTTGTGAAAGTATCGCTGAGTAGTTACATGTCAATGTTTCCCAGGTCCCTACATGGGTACCTATGTAACAGAGGTATTTATTTTTTCAATGCCTCTGCTGGGAGGTAAACCCTGCAGACCTCTGGTTTACTAGACTCTACCAAATGAGCAAAAGAGAGATTCTCCCTAGCTGCATTGGCAGGAAGCAGCTAGTATTTTACCAGGGTGCCATACTCCCCTCCCGATAACAGATACAGGCCCTGCATCATTTACAAAAGCAGATAGAGGCCCTGTACTACGTACAAAAGAAACAGACACAAGCCCTGCTTCATGTATAAAGCAGATGCAGGCCCATCATCATGTACACAAGAAACAGATAAAGGCCCTTCATCATGTACACAAGAAACAAACATATAGGTCCTACATCATGCACAATAGCATATTCAGGCCCTTCATTATGTACAGATACAAGAAACAGATACAGGCCCTCTATCATGTGCAATAGCAAATACAGGCCCTGCATCATGTACAAAAGAAACAAATTCAGGCCTTTCATCAGGTATGAAAGCAGATATAGGCCTGGGATGTTTCAGCCAACATATCTGCACAATTTAAAAAAAAAAGAGTACTGATTTACCTGTGTCACGCATCATATATAATTGTTTTAATCACAACAATGTGAAGAAAATCACATGTAAACATTAGAATTCAAACCGAATCAAATTGAATGGAATGGAAAATACTTCACCCCTAAATACATCTTTTTTCCCCCAGCCGAGCAGGTAAACCTATACTTACCATGTAAAAGTTAGTACACTCTCTCTCAACACACAAACACACACTACTTCGTCAAATACACTGTACGTACATTTGTACATTGAAATCTGCATGTTTTAACGGACTGACTAGAAATCTAAACAAAGACTGCACTCAAACATGAAAACAGTAGAACGTTATCTAAACATAATTTGCAATAAAAAAAACATTTATAGGTACAGTGTATAACATTAACAGTAAAACCTTGTTTACTGCCACCATGTGTTCAGCAAACTTGTGACATTGTAAAGGAGTTTATACAGTGAACGATACATATCAAGAAAACTGAAATCGGGCTCTTCAATATGTTTGTAGTTTAACAGACATGGGGTTGTCCACGGCAATTCATTTGTGGTGTTATAGAGGTGTTTGGCGATATAGTTCAAGACCTTTACGATTTAACAAGCCAGGGGGGCATCATGTAATCTGTTAATTTTTGGCATTATAGAAGAATCTGGCAATATAGTTAGGTAGATATACCAGGGAATCGATAAGAAAAAGGAAAAGGGTCATGAAATATTTTCGTGGTTACAAGCAAAGGGGATAACGCAATATGGTGCATTTTATACCAAGGTTTTAATGTAAATATAAACACCAACAGTGGTTGTTGGCTGAATGTAATTCCTTAAGGACAAATCATTAACAAATAAAAAATGTTCTTAAGATTAATTAGACTATATTTTTGAATATGTCAATTAAATACAATGTTGAAAATAAAAGTGCATTTTGCTTGTTACTGGAATCTCAGCTGGTGAGGTTTCACTGCCTGTAATTCAGTAAGACTATAGATGGTTTTATAAGGGAAACAGCTTTTTGCAACAGATTAATGCTGTATTGTAACAAGTTAAATAGTTATGAACATATCTGACAAAAACAGTTACATTTCACAAAATAAAATAAAGAGAACATATCAGGTGTAAAATAAATAATTGGGACAGAAAATTCATGAAGCAATTACTGATATTTTCATACATAAAATAAGCTCTTGACAATCTCCAAGCAAGCTTCCTAATAAAGCATAAAAAAAATTTGCAATGTAAGATATAAATATTAACTAATAATCTATCTTAATTATATGTTCCTTATGTCGATAAAATCACTAAGCAGATGCCACCACAGTTGAAACGTATCTTTTCTATCAATCATAATCATTATATATTTCACACGACCAAAGTACCATCCATGCCCAAAGGATAAACTTACTTTAAATTTGGGCTAACATGATACCAGTAACAACACAAAGAAAATTATCTCACTGTATCACATACAATTACTATAATTCACACAATAAAAACACTCTTCTTCAATATTAAATGCATTACCTCAAACACTACAGTGAGTGTTTCTTTAAACTAATTAATTTTGAAATATTTCTTTATATTAAATATTTTTCTTACATAAAGAAAACAAATCCAAATTGATTCACATTAGTCCTTTTATGATTTTTAATGATAACAGAGCTTTTTGAGTGGTAACAAAATTAAAGTTCTACCCGAAATTGTTTTAAAAGGTTTTACAGTAAGGTAAAAAGTTTTTATTAACAATTAAAGTTAACATATTTAAACACAAAATGTCCCCTTTTTTGCCCCCACTCACCTGGGATGTTCTATCACACATTGAGAACTTCATCCTCGAAATCGTAATGGTTCTGTACCCCTTGAATATGTCAATCAAATGGAAGGCTCGTGGTAGGCTTTTTTTGATTGGTTTCAGGAATAACAACATGTTCTATCAAGATACCGAGCAACTCCATTTGTACATGTAGCTTTAAAGTCTGTAGATTTTACCATTATACTGCTGTGATTAGAAAGACATCAGTAAAGTCTTCTTGTATCGTCCGCAATGTGTCCCGCAAAGAGCCTTTGATTTTGTCATGACATATTCCAGGGTGCAGAGAAGATATATTTATCAAGAATGAATCCCATGGATCTCGAGGATGATGAAATCTGTGTCCTCAATTTCTTACAAATGTTTCCGCGAAAATGCCCATCCTGTTTAAACATCATACCTGAATGAGCATTTGTAACAAAACAAGAGGCCCAAGGGCCTTAGCGGTCACATGAGTTATATCATAGGTACTGGTAGCTTTTTTTTATTGTTTAGATGTGATGTGGAAATCAGCATGTAAACTAAGTGAAAAACAACACTTGTCATGTCATCAAAGGATAAGAATTTGAAAATATTGGTAAATGTTCCCTTTGGGGCCCTGTCCTAGCCCCTGGGGATGGGGCAGGAATCCCAATTTTCCGAAGTAATACTCTCATTAACCAAAGATGATTCTAACTAAGTTTGAGTAATTTTCTGCTGAAAATGGATAAAATATATACCCAAAAGTGTTGTTTCCCTATATAAACTATAGTAAACTTCACTTTTTGAAATATTGGTTAATTTTCCCTTTTGGGCCCCGCCCTGGCCCCTAGGGTTGGGGTAGGAATCCCAATTTTACAATTTGGTAGCCCCATATACCAAGGATGATTCTGACCAAGTTTGAAAAAATTCCATCCGCTGGTTCTTGAGAAGAAGTTGATAATGTGAAAGTTTACGCACGACGGACGACGGATGACGATGGACGAAAAGTGATTGGAATAGGTCACTTGAGCAAAGCTCAGGTGACCTAAAAATCTTAATGGTCATCCTTCAGCTGACGTTATGATACAAAACTGACTGAAGAAATATTTATGTCCGACAGACATTTTATGCCAGTGCATTAATAAATCAAAAACACAAGTCCTGCTAGGTGAGCTTGGAGACTGAACAAAAAATAAAAACAAGTACATCTTATTTTTAAACTCTCCACAAACATCTGACACTTACGTCATCATAAATCTCTTTTTTTGACAGGGAGAATACATGCAGACAATACCTGATGCATTCAATGCCAACTAAAACAAAAATCATCAAAATGAAATCATAAATAAATCTTGTGATGAAATAGATCTGTTCCTAACAAATCAATAAAACTTTCTAAAACATGCACAAACATTCAGTCAAAAATGCAAAAGAAAGAAAAACAACTTGTGATTTAAATGGTCCTTTAAGAAACGTACATTTCATCTACTCAAAAAAAAATCTAGTAACTTATTTTATCTTTAAAAATTTGTATGTAAAGATCTTTTGATTTGAATAGATTATGAAAACCCCAGTGGAAGCAACTGCTATGGTAATGATGAATTTAAGGTGAATTCAAACATAGCCGAAGCAAAACATTTCTTATGGTCGTTGTCATTTCCATTAAGTGTTATATTATGACCCCTAGTTAAAAAGAATGGGTTAACTCATTCACCCCTGAAGACACATTTGAACTCTTCCAATTCAAAGGTTGGAATAGTTCACTATGAAATTTCAGGTATGAATGGAGGTAACATGCACAAAGCACAACTGAAACTAAATACTTAACTCATTCACCCCTGAAGATACATTTGAAATCATCCAATTCAAAGGTTGGAATAGTTCATTATGAAATTTCAGGGATGAATGAGTTAACACTCTGTCAAATATACAAAACGTTTATACGATCACTGACAACTGTTATGCTACTTTTTTTTCAGGTTCCTTCCCTTTAAAATGTATTTTTGTAAAGCGTTACCTTTGACCAAAACACTGATTGACCTATATCTCCCTTTAACTTTGATCTAAACTCACAGAAATCATCCATAATTTATCAATAAAATCATTGTCTGAACACATCTGTTTGTGAAGTCATATATCTGAAGTACCGAAATAAACAGTGATGTGAATGACAGAAATAACGCAGGATGTGAAAGATAAATACAAATGATGCAAGATTTCAAGGGCATTGATGTGAAAGACTGAAAAGAAGGTTGAATGTGAAGGATGCATGTCAAAGAATGAAGACAGAATGTCAAAGTGAAGGTGTGGGATTAAAAATAATTTGACCTAAGTAATTTCCAATAATGTATGTGCTATTTCGATGACTGTGTGGAATTTTTAACAGAAAGGTGGGGAAAAAAATCATTATTGGTGAGGAAATTCCACTTTATAGTGATGATCTGATGATCGAGTCGGGAGAAATGGCACAAGGATAGGTACATACCCATGCAAATCACAGAAAGCCTGTAACATTTAGAAATATGACGCACAGCCAAGAGTTACACAATATGAGAGGCTGAAACACAAATAATACATTTTTCAACACCTCAAACAGTCTTATAAAATTATTTTTATACTTGTTACAAAATTATTTATCAGATTGAAGAAGAGAATATTTCCTCGGAGTGAAACAAGAGCAAAACAAATTCTGTCAGGTCTGTTAGTCATTTTATTGACCACAATAAAGGTTTATATATATATTAAACATGTGATTTTCTTTGTCCGACTTTGGCAATAGTTTGAATACAAATCTGGAATTTCCAGGAAATTTCCTGATCTGATTGGATATATGAACATTGGATTTCCCTTACCACTATATCTGGGAACAATAACACACAGGTGATATTTGGTTGACGTTTACCTCCTTGATATATATACAAGATTAAAATAACCTTGAAGTCAAACTCGAAACCCCATGAAAATTAGCCTGACAGATAATGGCAGTTGTACAATAATTATCATGCTGTATTGGACGAGACGTTTTTTCAAATATTTGCATCGTGATGGGACCTTCCAAGTTACAAATTTCATTTTTTTTTTTCACCTGATCATCCTACCTTTAGATTTCACCTCTTGATTTAAATAATCAATCTACAAGCTACACCTTAAAGCTCAAGTAAAATCAACTTCGTTCCTTAAGATTGAAAACTTAACAGTTCTTAATACATTTCCATATCTAACCCTAACTTCATCTTCCACCTTTATAACTTATTATTGTTATGATTTTTCATTTTGAATAATTAAAATGCACTTACGTTTATTTTAGGCAGAGTTCTGTTAATTTCTCTTAATCCTAAATATAATGTTAAGTCTTTCATCTGTACCTACATGAATTGGGAAAATTTTGCAATATTTTGATTCAAAATCTGAAAAATATTCCTAATGTTTTCTTTATTTTAGGAACATAAAAGTCTTCTTGCTAGGGACAGCAGCCTGTTTTTGCTGTAAAACAAATCACTGACCACAATATTTTTTTTTTTTTTTAAATGACTTCTCTCTCTTTCGGCATTAATGATGATTCATTCATGACTGACAGAAATTAAGGCGGAAGTATCTTTTTTTCATTATTTTTTTATCTAGCTGATGACGAAGCTTTAGTGAATGTCAATCAAAGCATTTTATCGTTTTGTACTTGTCTCGTACGGGATTATTTATGAATAGATAAGCGGTCATCTTGTCTTTGACAGATTTATAGCCAGTGAAAATGTATTGAAGCTTACAGAGATCTCGAGTTTTCCTAGTCATTTGCAAACACGTCAATTTGAGAGAAAAAAATCTTGACATCATGATTTTTTTTTTATGTCACTGTGTACAATACTTGTCAATTTGTTTTCTTACTCGTATAAAGATAAAGTAAGTATTATGCTTTTTTATGTTTTCTTTTTTCTGAGACAAACTAAATAATATCAAACACACCCGGAAGTCTGAGAAATGCTTTTAGGAATAGATTTGAGATTTAAATGTTTAGCGTATTTGTTTTGCAGAGCATTTAAGTGATATAAACATGGTTACTGTAGTTTAAATCTTTGTACGAATAATTTATCTAAGATTTACATGTCTCTCTAGGTTTGAAATGACCAAAGTTGCATTTTTAATGATTAGGGACATTTTACAAAAACAAAGTATCAGTTTAAGCAAAAAATACATAAAATATGAAAATATGAAAAACATATATTTACACTTTTTTTTGTAGAAAAAATAATACACAATTTTTGTAACAGTCATGTATTGACAATATAAACACAGATGCATCGCAATTACAAGGTACATATATGTTTATAGAGATAGATAGAAGTTCTACGCTAACAGATTCTCGCTACGACTGACAAACACTGACAATAGCACCACCTAGCCATCACCACCACCACAGGACAACAACACGCATGGCTTGGTTTAGTACACCTATACCTGCTCCGCTACGCCGCCCCAACTCCCCGCTATCATGACGATTGTGCCCTGTTAGGCTGTGAAGTTGTAGCTTCTCGGTAAGTCCGTGAAGTTTTTCGGCAAATCCGTGATGTTTTTCGGCCCGTTCCAAAAGGAATTCGGGGCCGATATGGGTATTGATGGGGGCACACAAGGTTTGGGATGCGGTAACCGCAGCAACGTCCTTAACGTGGAATTCCTTACCCACAGTGCCTGTCTGTGGCGACGGTTTCTTCATAAATGACAGAAACAGATGTTTGCATAGTTCCTCCGGCACTTCTGCATCGAGGTACGTCTCCATGAACAGACTGAAACCCTCATACCCGATTGGCTGAAAATACACAAAAAAAAATGTCACATATGCACCTCAAAAAATATCTCCTATGCACTAGGCTGATGTTTTTTTTTTTTTTTTTTTTTTTTATATAATGATGAACTTTTCCAATGAACAAGTAATATCTGTAGCTGGTTGAAACAATAGAAAAATTGATATCAGAAACATGCTTAAAAAGGTTGCATCATCCAACCTGCTGTCAGTGCAATATAATATGTAACATTAATGGACAGTCGTCCAACTCTGGAGAAACCTTATAGTATCATGAGAGTACGAAGGGCCATTACTCTGTATGAAGTAAGACACGATAACTGATCGTAGGTCATTACATTTTGCCATCCCAGCAAGGACCTGCATACAGTTTACGTAGGTGACAGAATATTTGAAATGTACCCCCAACAAAGTGATGCACAGGCTGGCAGGTATGAATGGAGTGAAAACTGACAGCACTTCTGGTTGTATCATTGGGGGACTATTGATTGATTACGATATTATGTATAAATTATCATTCTTGACTTTTCATTATCCCAAAAATACACTATAATAGGGTTTTTAGAAAACCATACTTGCCATTTTTTTTTAAATTTCCATGGGGAGATTATGTGTTCACAAAATAAAAAACACAAATAAAATGTGTACACACACATACACTTTATGGAAAAAACACTTAAATAAGACATCTTTTGGGCTGTTCTTTTAGATGAGCTAAATAGGAATAGTTAAGCTAATTCACTAGTTGAAAATACTCCATTTAACTTAAGGTCCAAAATTGTGACTCTCCCTCCAAAATAGGGAGAGTTGGCAAGTATGGAAAACCATGTGGGAAATGATAATGCATCTGTGTATGAAAACTATAACTCACCCCTTCGGAGTTGTACTTGGACAGTACACCGTCTCCATTGAATTCTTCCAGCACATCCTTCAGTTTACGGGAAGAATCTGAAAACAAGAAACCACATTTTATACCCATGCAAGATTGCATTGGTCATCTGTCATTCAAAAATGCCCAAACGCCACGTAAAATGATAGGAAAACCATGAAAACCATTCCAAAGAACCCAGAAACCATGCTTCATTCCATATTTTGGTTACAGAAAATATCCTTAAGGTTCATGCATAAACCAATCAAAATCCCTGTTACAAACTGTGATTGAAGATATGTACATAAATAATGCAAGTATCGATCAATATACCCATTCCAATTTTATTAATTTATTACAAAAATGAATTTCATGCTCAATGTACCATGAAACAAAAACACTTACATGTATACAAATCATGTTTTCTATTTGTATGTTAATTTCATTGATTGAATCAAAATTTTGCTTTTTTCATTTTTAAATTTAAATAACAATGAAAATTCTTATATGAATTTAGGACAATCTGGACCTAGAAACTAAATTTATACATTTTAAAATCTTTTCAAAGGAAATAAGATGATATAGAAGATAAAACCCCATGAACGGGTGTAGGTTGAATTCCAGGTAAGAACCAGATAATTACGGCTTCAGGCGGAAACAGGGAGAGCTTGAAGGAGGGTGAAGGATTTTTGCAGCATGTTTTGAAGTTCCAAATATGGTAAACTTATAATGTATTCAGATAGTAAATCTATTACCTGCAGCACAGGCTCTTTCCTTATGCAAATGCACTTCAAAAACTTATATCTCTATACTAAGTAGCTTTACCTAGACTGGGCATCACAGAACAGCAGTGTAAGATTGATGGGGTTTTTTAAACGCTTGAAGTGTAATTTTTAAAACCTATGATTACCCAATATGGATCTGCCTTTCAATTTTTTTTCTGTTTTACTGCTCATAGAGATATTTTATCGATCCAGGATCGAAGAAGCCCACTGTTCGGGCGAAACTGGTAGACATACCTTATAAAGACGATTCAATTTATCCTGAGCTTGTTGCGATCGACACCTATTCTTAGAGATATTTTAGTGTTTGTTCTATTTTTGAGATTTTTATATTTGTGATGTTTGTGCTGACAGTCACATATATATACATATACACATACATATACACCCATATTTATTGTTTCTTCAAGTTCATCATCTTTATAATGTATTCAACGGTATCTAGATTAGTGTCCATTCATATGTATGTATATATATATGTGTACTGAATATAGGATTGTATTAGTTGCGTAGGAAGTGCGGGAGAAGACATCACGCCGTCCAGAAGGGAGTATTTATTGGCACCAGATCGGACATCTGTTGCCCACTAAGATCCCAGATATTCGATTGATGTTTGTCATTTAATACATAGACTAGACTTAATGAAATCAACCCCTGCCATCCCGATATTGATTCCCATTTGAACTGTCCTGGACTTATGGTACACTTTTCTTTAACTTGAGGTTTTTGAAGTAAAACCAATTTTCATGATGTAATACTTACCATAACTTTAGTATGCATATACAATACCTACACCCATCTTTGTAGCCCAAAAACAAAAGATTCAAATATCCCTACCTCCCTACCGTGACGTAACCTCTATCTCGATGACAGAGCCACGGAGTGATCTCCCTTCCTCAAACCCCCTTTTATGGAGCCTAAAGGCAGCCAGGATGAGGAGGCAAGGGGAGGAATACAGGGTGGGACTCCATAAAGTTATGGTAAGTATTACATCATGAAAATTGGTTTTACTTCAAAAACCTCAATTTCATTTCAGTAATAATTACCATAACTTTAGTATGCGAATTCGTCTTACCGTAGTGGAGGCTTCGAATCCAGGCAGACCAGGCTGACGGAACAAACTCGAGACATGCTCAAGGTAGGGAAAAGGTTCAAGGAACCCCCCTAATAAAGCCCCGAAAGTAATTAAAAAATGGAAAACCTCCCCGTGAAACGAGCAGGTGTACCACCGTGGTGCCTGATAGCATACTATTTAAAATCACTGAATTACTGTGGAGGAACAGCCACAGACTGTGCAACCACCACCGGTCCAAGGGAATACAATCCATCAGAATGAGAGGCCAAGGACCGGAGATAAAAATCCGTGAAGGTAGTCTGTCCGCGCCAGAAAGCTGCGGACATGACCTCCTGAAAGGGGGACCCATTGAGGAGGGCCCATGACGCAGCAAGGGCCCTGATCTCATG
>NW_018408567.1:224245-251359 GCF_002113885.1 Mizuhopecten yessoensis
AAAAGTTTTGAATTGGAGCAAGCTCCGTGCGTCAGCATGCAGCAGGCGCCATAAAAGGAAGAGGAAGGGAGATCACTCCGTGGCTCTGTCATCGAGATAGAGGTTACGTCACGGTAGGGAGGTAGGGATATTTGAATCTTTTGTTTTTTGGCTACAAAGATGGGTGTAGGTATTGTATATGCATACTAAAATTATGGTAATTATTACTGAAATGAAAAGGGCTATACCATTTTTGTAGTAGATGGGGGTGTTAGTCAGGTGTACGAAAAAGAGACAGATTTAATCAAAGTCTAATGCCTGCATTTATTCATATATAACATAAACTGATAATTGAATGTTTGAAATTAAATATCCTCCAAGCAATCTAATACCATGTATCCTAGAATTCTACGACCTTCTGTATTGATTAGTGATAACTTTAAACTTCAGCGGAAGAAATCTGAAATCATTTCCTGAGAAATACAATCTGATACTAATTATATTGAATATGCATATAAATGAGCATCTTGCTTACAGACAGATTGTCCATGCACACATTCTGATTTCAGTTATGTGCAGTAATTCAAATATGACATTTCACCTGATAAATATGTAGTATAATCTATTATATCAAAGCAAATGAAAATCAAAATGAAATGTACTAGTCCATTTCTCTAGATTGTCTGCGAAAGCATTTAACAAAGGCCAGATTTGTCACTGCCAAATTTACGTTTGATATCAGCTAAATCTTAAATTGTTTAACATCAAGTAGTTCCCTGTTAAAAGTAACTTCAACTATTTTGTAGTTTTCAGAATATTTTATAGAATAAAACTTATACATAAAAGAGGGGGTAACTATATAAATGTATGACTGTAGGTATTTTCTAGACATTTTCAGACATTGCAACATGGTTTGAGTTTCTTCTCCATGAAAAGTTTGAAAGGCTGGCAATATTCAGGAAAACTTTATAAAACTTAAAGAAAAATAAACAAAGTAAAATAAAAAGTGATCGTATTTCTAATTGGATTTGAATCAGTAGCTGTAATACAACATAAGATGTATTTTAATATAAGATCAAAATCTCAATCTATCTTCACCATTTTGAATTTGAAGTACATGTATTCACCCCTGAAGACACATTTGAACTCTTCTAATTCAAAGGCTGGAATAGTTCATTATGAAATCTCAGGGGCGAATGAGTTAATATCAATAAGACGGGACATGATGTAACGTCTGTGCTATACGTCTGTTAAAAGCAATGATATTAGCAACATCCATCAGTCGTTAGTTCGTAGTATTACGTGGAATACATAATTGTGCAGTGAAAATTTAGTGTGTGATCAACATAAAATCAGTATAATATCAGTGTAAATTCAGTGTAAAACAGCATAAAATCAGTATAATATTGTGTAAAATCAGTGTGAAAACAGTGTAAATTGATTACAAAATCAGTATAAATTCAGCATATAATCAATATAACATCAGTGTAAATTTAGTGTAAAAGTGATGCAAGTTCAGTATAAAAACAATCTAATATTAGTGTGTAAGTTTAGTGTGAAATTGGTGTAAGTTCACTGCAAGGCATATAACCACAAGCAAATCTGCTCAAACTGATTGAGATTATAACTCTGCTCAAAATCTAAAGAAAAACAACAACAGAATTCTCATTGTAGTTAGAAATTCAGGCCTCCAGACCTGACGGCCTAACCTCTTCTTAGACATAACAAAGTGGATAGACATGAAAATGTTGAAATAAAGAAACAGAAAAGTGAGGAAGTCTATCTAACTTACTAATGTTCACACGCAAATATCATCTGGATGCTCAAAGATTTCGCTAATATATCAAGTCTAATATATCCTAATGTTCAGTAAGTCATTTCCCCAGAAACTCAAGTCTACAAAGAAAGTTTGGAACTCAGTTCTGTGTTCTTAAATACTGCAAAGTTTCCATTTTAGATTGAAATATCTGGGAAATGTGATCCAGTTTATTAATCAACTTTAGGTTGTGTTTCAATGAACACAGTATAAATATTCACTGCTTGTCCCAGATCTTTTGTAAACTGTCTAGATCTGATTTTCGGGAGTAAATACATAAAACATGTAACCCACCCTTCCCAGCAGTTATACCTAATTGTTTATGTCAAAGAAGAATGCTGTCAGCTTCGTTTCCTTCTGTAACTGTGTCGCCATTGATTGATGAGCATGTTTTTTTAAAAGACATTTCAACACGGACAGTTTTAAAACAAAATATTTGGTCCTGTATTTGTTTTATACAATATTTGTGAAATCTGTTACCTCAGAGATTACGGCCAGACACTAGATCTAAACTGGACAGTAAGTTGATATAGATGTCACACAAATACCTGGCCATGTGTTGGGAGTACCTTGCAATTACCCGATGAAGAAATCTAAAACTACAACCCTATAGTTACATTCTATGTGAGTCACACACAACTGTCATCATGTAGAGCTTTAAAAGGTTGGTTCCATCTAGCATAGTACAGGTTAGTAAATAGAATAGTTTTGAAAATTCTTGTTGTATTATTATTTGAATCAAACAAGAGAGAAACATGATAGAGAATGTTTTATCAAAATTAATTGTTAGCAACCTAAATATTTATGAGGCTTGATTAAAGCTAGCAACACTGAAGCATCTTAAATATTCATGAGAGTCAGTCAAATATTTTGAGGCATCTGAATATTCATGAAGGTCGGCAAGCAACACCGAGGCTTCTTGAATATTCATGAGGGTCAGCTTGTATCACTGGAACATGTTGAATATTCATGAGGGTCAACCAGCAACAATGAAATTAATATTCATGACAGTCAGCTAGCAGCAGCATCTTGAATATTAATGAGGGCCAGCTACCAGCATTGAGGCATCTTAAATATTCATAAGAGTGATGAGCTAAAAATACTGAGGCATCTTGAATATTTATGAGGAATTAATAAAATGTAAGCCTGACATTGGTTGTTTTAACATCTTGGCCCGTATTCATGAAACCATTCTCTGATGCTCAATCTCCATTGAGTCCAATTCTGTGCTCAAGCCTAATTTCTTGTTCTGGTGATAAATAAATTTAAACTTAATTTTTTGGTAAATGATTTGGAAGAATTTTGGAGAGACTTACAGCTGAATACCGTTTCAAATGTTACAAATAGCAATTGTAACGTTTCTCATGACTTATGCGAATTACAAGAAAATTGGGTTGAGCACAGAATCTATGGTTGAGCATGAGAATGGTTTCATGAATACGGGCCCAGCTATACTATTTAATCAAAACGTTAACATCTTGGAAACTATCTACTTTCAGACAAAACTTGTCAGTTTTGATCACCGCCCTTATAGCCATAGATGTTGCAGATTCAGAATATAGTTTTAAAATTATGTCTTGTAGCTGTCTAAATTAGAAGAAAGTGTGACTTGTAAGTGGGATGAGAGAGGCTTTTGGTTTTTACATAGTGTGGAGGAAGTAACGTGTCACGTACTGCTGCAAAGCTTAAAGATCAAGAAAAACTGCAACAAGAACGACTCGGAGTCCTGCTATACTTGTCTGCCTCGTTGTTCTGCTGTGAAGGCGTAGAAGGACACCATTTAACTCATCCACCCCTGAAGACACATTTGAACTCTTCCAATTCAAAGGTTGGAATAGCTCATTATGAAATTTCAGGGGTGAATGAGTTAAGCTAAATGAATTAAAATGACAATTTTTCTATCTCCAGTTTTTCCTATCGCTATTTTTGAAAGTAAGCTCGTTTTGTTATTCAAAGGTCAAATAATATTTAATCACTTTTGAAATCATATGAATATCTGGAATATTGATTATGTAAATTTATTAAAGGACATTTCTGATCAATAGTGGAAAGATTTTCAAAATTTATTCAACTGACTTGTTAATCACGTAAATAACTTCCTTTCATACATTGGATAAATGATATATACATCTGAAAACCTTTTAGAAAGATCATAATATTTTCTAAATTTTAATTAAAATCAATATAAGTTTTAGGTTATAGTAAGACAGATCTACCAGTAGTTATATATTACACTAACAGAAGTGAAGAAACGAGATCAGAATTTTACCTGTTAAATGTTATTGCCCATTATTTATCAAGTATTGATCAAAGTTTTGTACTTCAATTGTTACTTCAAATTTGAAAAAAAAAAAAAATAGTGGGAAAAAAACATAAAAATCACCTAACAACGTAAATAGCTATTAAATGATGCATGTGACCCTATGCATATTACAGGTCACAGGTAACTGCTATACAGATCATAGGTCAAATACAAGCTTTTTATCGTCAATCCCTAATTGCCATTTTGTCACAGCAGAACTAAGAGACCAAAAGGATACCAGTCACTCTGAATCAAAAGTGAATAAATCATTAATGTTACAAGTTGTGTGAGTCGGAGATTAAATAATGATATACCGCTTACCTCCATGACCCTCCTTACCTGTAGAAGATTTACAAATCAAATCATCTCTACAATTTTCAAAAACATGTTGCTTTCTGTTTCGTTTTTGGGTACAATGAATAGTAGACCTCTTAAGAGAAAACTTGTCCTTTGTATGTTAAAAACTCAAGACATCCAACTGGAAGATGCCAAAACAAAATTATAAAATAAATAATAATTATAAAATGTTATACTCACTTAATTAACCCTTTTCCCTCTGTAGACCATAATGGACTCATCCAGATCAATGCATAGTTTAGTTTACTTAAGTTACATAGGGGTGAAAGGGTTAAAAATTATAATCTATTTAAACAGAACCCTGTGTAATCTGAAAATTTCTATAAAACAGACAAAGATGCAGGTGTTCACGTATATATTTCTATGTAAATTGAATCTATATTATTAGAAAACCTGTCTAAACCAGACCTTCAACTTGGTCCAACTGTACACATTTCTATGTAAAGTGTAAAACAGCCCTTTGTATTAAGGTTCAATGTTAAATGAATTTGTGTGACCTGGAACCGTATATTAAAAAATGGGCTGTGTGTTAATGTGTAACACTTGTCTATTCGTAAAGAAATGGTCCAAGCCATCTTTCATATTACAAAATTTAAATCTATCTTTAAATATTTTAGATTGTAATTTAGAAAGACAGAAGTCAACATACAGATTGCCGTTCCTGATGACCTATGTCATAATTTTTTTTAAGAAGAGGTAATACATATTTTTAATGAATTTATTAATTTTAACTCATTCACCCCTGAAATTACATAATGAACTATTCCAATCTTTGAATTGGAAAAGTTAAAATGTGTCTTCAGTGGTGAATCAGTTAATTAATTTAGTAACAAAGTAAAAATAATTTTATGTCAAAACAAAATTATTGCCAACATTCTACCTTATTATCGTTGTTTTTTTTTTAAATCTTAAATTCTTTTGTTTCGATTACTATGAAACGGAAAAAGTTAATATAGAATGAATTTGATTTTGAGCAAAGTGCTGGCTTTAGTTATTGATATACATGGTGATGAATTATATATCATGCCGTGTAATAAACTGTATGGTTATTCATAACATTGTTATAATCATTGTGCTCTTTATATTTCTCTGGGTCAAGGTCACATTTGAATATCTGCATGACTGGTGAAATAACATCAATTCGAAGACAAAATTTAATCTAGAGATACCGATTTGTAAATATTGTAGATTTTCCCCAAGGGGGCAAATTAACCCAGATTTCACAAAAAAACAACAAAAAAAACAACAATGGTTCCACACAGACATCAAAGTATGTATTCTTTGCACTCTGAAAGCTAGCAAAAAAAGTATCATGAATAAATTTGAAATTGAGAAGGGTTGAAATTTCAAGTTAAAATTTCCCCCAAGAAAATCTACATTTGACCAAGAAAATTATATTTTCAGTTTTAGAATATGTCGCTTATAACTGAAATGTTGAAGGTTAAGAAAAAGTAGAGAGAAATGAGATGATGCATAAATTGACATATGAATCGATCTCTTCTCTGGAAATGTGGAAGCAAGCTCTGAAGATCGAAACACTAACTTTCCTGCATTAAGGACTTCAAACTGTGACCTTGACCCAATTTTATATTTGACCCAGTAACAATTTAGTGTAATATTTAGCCAATGATTTTACATGCCCTGCATCCAGTATAATTTGAGGGTGTTTCAAAATAAACCACTGGTAGTGACAAAGATTCTCTGTCAATTGTTAGGTAGAACATTGTCATCATTCTTATAATTTGAGGTGAATAAACAAAAGAAAACAAACTTAAGGTTTTTGTTATTTAAAGTGTTTCTTTTTTATATCAACTACTCAATCTTTTTTCTTTCATTTCTCCTTAAAAGTGTTCTTGCTATATATCAAATCAAAGAATTAGGCCTACATTTGTAACCAGTAAAAAATAAAGCTTTCATGTTGAATTATTTCACAACTATCTAGAATAATCGTGAACATTTTCTCATGTTATATCCTGATAAAGAAAAAATATCCTGGATTTCGTACTTAAGGGTCAATGGTTAAACAATATGCAAACATATATACGAATACAGACAACACTTAATACATATATCCTATATATACAGGCTAGTTTGTATACCTGTCCTTTTCTTAGCTAGATTTTAAAATCAGTCAAGGAATAAAAACAAAGAAAAAATATACAAAAAAACATGTAAAAGGTCAGACAAATAGGATGACAACATCAATGAGGTTTGGTTCACAATCAAACAGAGTTATCTGCCCCTACACCAGCATGCATATCTGACACCCACGGATATAGCATGCTAAAATTTCAGCTATCTACTTCTAATTTAGCATGCTTTTAATCGAGTAACAAGTTCCGCAATCAACAATGTACTCAACACAAAAGTCTTTATAAAGCATGTTTAAACGAGTTATCTGCCCTTGGCACAGGAAGCCTTAACTGCATGTACGTAATTTCATTTCAACATAATTCATAATTGACATAGATGGCATATTGTCAAGTGCTTGGGCAGCAGGCACAGCCTATGTAAACCTTCTCCATATACGTATTTAGAATGAACGACCCCAGAAAAAGACTTATCTACCTTTGAATAAGCATGCCTAAACTAGATGCTTCTCCTGAATAAGCAAGCGTGAAATAGTTATCTGCCCCGACAAAAAACTAATTATCTCCCCTGAATAAAAACTGCTTATACAGTTATTTAACAAGCACTCCATATAACAACATATATTTAAAACAGTTTTTCCCTTCATTTCTTGTATCAATAAATATAAAAATGCTCTATAATACAACAGTGTTTTTTTTACTTCAATGGATTTTTTAAATACAAGAAAATTTAAGACTTGATATGCATTCTATTTTCAACAAGAACCACCCAGACTGGTGTCGACTTATGGTGTCAGGTGTATTTCAAAAACTGATGAAATTGACCTTGACCTACTTCTTCACTTACAACACTCCCGAAACTGGTCAGTTTGAGAGCAAGACTTCCAAGGTTATTTAACACTTACACGAGGTGTATTCCTGAAGCTGGTGGAATTGAGCTGGACTTAGTTTTTGCCACTGGTACGCCATAGCGACATCTGTTGACAGCTTCTCATTATTTCAGGATCATGTCAAGGGGAGATTATCCATGTCCAGCAGCTGAAAACAGGAAAATATTACCATGGTAAAAAAACAAAAGCAAAACAGACTTTCTACAGAGAAAAAAAAATCAAAAGTTTTTTACCATTCCTATTTTTTTTTATTTCTCTTATTGTTTGTGAATTTGAGAAGAAGGAGATTAAATCTTATGGACAGTTTATAAATTATAATAGATTGTAAAATTGCTTTATCTCATGACTAATATGATATACAGTAACATGTAATAAAACCATCACATAAATTTTCATTATGAAAAACACGTCATTAAAGGCTTCAGCTAATTGCTGATTGGCTGGTTTCATGTGAATTGTATTCATACCCATGGGGACAACCTTCTTCTTTTATTACGAAGTGTAAAAATGCAAATTAGGGACACTCATGATATATATCCTCTATATAATAATCTTCAATAATATGATCTTGAAAAAATATACAATAATTCTGAAAATATATTTTTATAAAAATCAATATTAGGTATATTGGTTACGGATCTGCTCCTGGGGAAACAGAATTGCTGACGTGATCGTCTCAAATTTCGTTTCTTTATCAATTGAAGTGTTCGTACTTCAGCTCAGGGCATCGCCCACAAATACACTGGTGACGTCATGTCAGTTTTCACACCCAACAGAGAGCCTCGGGGTGATAGGATGTACAAGCAATAACTTCCCGCTATTTCAATATGAGATTCCAAAATCAAATAATTAGTAGCACAATTCGAAAGGTGAGTGGGGCACTTTGACTTTTAAGGGGTCGGTTATATTCGGTGCTGGACATAACAGGAATAGAAAGAGAGCAAACGTTCAGTGGAATTTGTCAATAAAAGCAACATGCATGATTATGTCAGGGTATCGCTGAGCTCCGCAACACGTGTATTAGGAGAAGGGCAACATTGATTAAATATACAAAAAATATTCAAAAAATTTGACAGAAAGTTCATCTTAAGGATCCCTCTTGAACTGTATGCAAAACACCAGAGAGTTCCACTAAGGTTTGTCTTATAAACAGTGATCTCCCCTTGATTTTATAATTTTATATATGACTGTATATAGTGTAATTTGGCCAGCACACTTCCATTAACCAGGTAGCGCAGTTTGTTAGGGACTGACTGAACAACAACCCGAGGTCCTGGGTTCAATCCTGGTCTGAAACCTTTTAATATGTTTACGTTCCATACATTTCCCTCTCATATTTTGTTTATTTCATCTTTTTTCATTTTTTCATAAAAGTCCCACAAGGTATAGTTTTCTTGGGAGAAATGGTTTATCAAGGCCATAATCATGCCGGAGAAAACAGCTTCCAATGTATAGCTAGCTTTTGGCAGTGCTATGGGGATCCTTAAGGCGTCACTGTCTACACAGAAGTATCTGAAGGATATTTCATGGTTTCTGGTTGAATAAAACAAATTTCTGTGGATACTGCTTAAAGGAATACCAGGACATGAGACAGTCATTTCTGAAATGTTCATATCTTAAACCTACACAAACCTGGTCATTTTTTTCTGCATTAACATCTTGGTAACAAAACAGTGGCCAGACCAGATCTTGAGGGACTATAAAGCACTCAGACTTTGTTAAGACTTATTTGACACCAATAAGTACTGAACTTGTTGGACTTATTTTACAACAATAAGTAATGACCTTGTTAGATTTATTTTACAACAGGAAGAACTGACCTTGTTAGATTTATTTTACAACAGGAAGAACTGACCTTGTTAGACTTAGGTGACAACAATAAATACTGACCTTGTTACTCATTCTACAGTAATAATTATTGATCTTGTTCGACTTATTTTAAAACAATAATCACTGACCTTGTTAGTCTTATTTTAAAACAATAATCACTGACCTTGGTAGGCTTATTTTACAGCAATAAGTACTGACCTTGTTAGACCTATTTTACAACAATAAGTACTGACCATGTTAGACCTATTTTACAACAATAAACACTGACGATGTTAGACTTATTTCAATGATAGGTACTGACCTTAGACTTATTTTACAACAATACTTACTGACCTTAGACTTATTTTACAACAATAAGTACTGACCTTATAAGAGGGCTGGTCCCTTGGGTTGAGGCACACACTTATCTATCGATTCATCTTTGACATCACAACCTGGGGACAAAAGATCAAACGTCAAAGTATGATCACCACAGCTAGTCATACCTGTAATCCTGGTATGGTCACACCAACATACAATCAAAAATGCATGTCAATATCAACACTTTGGAAAAGTGGTTACAAATTTGAGTTTTGGACATACAGGTGTGACATAATTATGTTATGACAAAAATACTATCCACCTGCATTTAACCCCTTCAATTTAAACACCAACGCGATTCTGAATAAGAATCCACCCATAATATATATGTAACCATGTTTCACGTGTGGTTAAAAGTGGGTGGCCTAACAAAGGTAAGCCATTTTTTTTTTTTACCAATATCAGGTTTACGTTCAACCTGCTTTATTTGTACAACACCTAAGCCTCACAATGGACATATATTTCTGTCTTTCAGACAGGGTCAAAAGGTGAACAAAATATTTTGGGTGTTGGCAACAGTGACAAAAAGATTTATGGTTTTAAAATCCAATTTCAATCATATGTCTTCCTTCAGTAAGTTGTTTTATTGATGAGTCATACATTTCCATATTATGTCATTATATCGTAATAATAATGTGTATTTTTCATGCAATTAAATATTTATGACAGGTTATCTTCAGAACAGATTTGAAAAGCATTTGGCAACTGAAAGTCTCAATGCTTACATTCACAATGATCCATTTTTTCCTATTATTTATATTTTTTTAAAGCAACAATACTTAAAGAAAAACAATATCCGATGTGCAATTTCTGGAATGGCCAACATCTATATTAACATTTATTTGTGCATAATTCCTGGAATTAACAGCCAAATTCTATACTGAAACAGTTTTTTTCTCAATAATAATGTCAACACTCGATCAGGCCATTCCATTCATAGCCGATATGAATGCCAGCTGTCTCTGGTAGGATTATAGCGGTAATGCTACACGTTGGTAAATATATGTAAATGATGGTTATGTTTTCGAATAATCATTCAATTCATTGGTCCAGCTGTATGATCACTGTCATTCTTATCTTTAACAATAAAACAGGACATGCATTATCAGCGAATTCCCCCCCCCCCCCCCCCAAAAAAAAATGACGTCAACCAGGATGTGGATTGCTATCTCACAAATCCAAACACAAGTTCACAGATGAGCAATAAATTCCAGAATTGAGGAAGGTTGACAACTGCAATATGAAAATGCTTTTGTAAAGGAAATCAATTGGACAATCATGTGTATAGCTTGTATGGAGGGACAGACCTAAAGCAAAACCTGTCTTAAAGGACCAACCTCACAAACTTGTCTTAAAGGGGACATCTAATACAGAATCTGACATAAGTCAAAAGGACATGTCTAAAGAGACCAACTGTACATAAAACCTTTCTAGAGAGGCCAACCTTACACAAAACTTTTCTAGAGAGGCCAACCTACACAAAACTTTTCTAGAGGGGCCAACCTTACACAAAACCTTTCTAGAGAGGCCAACCTTACACAAAACTTTTCTGGAGAAGCCAACATAACACTGCACCATTAATCTACAGGGACCAATCTTATACAGAACCTTTCTAAAGAAACCAACCTTACACAAAACCTTGCTAGAGAAGCCAACATTAAACACTGCACCATTCTAAAGAGACCAATCTTACACAAAACCTTTCTAGAAGAGGACAACCTTCCACAAAACCTGTCTAAAAAGATCAATCTTATACAAAACCTTTCTAAAGAAGCCAACCTTTCTAAAACAAGACGAAATTCACAGAACATGTCTGAATGCAGGTTTCACCTAATACAAAACCAGTTTAATTGGACCAACCAAACGAAACCTGTAAAAAGAGACAAAAGTTGACTCAACCCGTCGTAACCCTTTCACCACTGTAGACTATAATGGACTCATCCATATTAATGCATGGTAGAGTCTACTAAAGTTACATAGGGGTGAAAGGGTTATAAGGGAGCAACTTAGCAAGACTGTCTAAATTAGGACTGACCAAACAAATTTTTTTTAGTTAAAGCCTTCTCATATTGGTCAGGAAAGATACCAGACATTTGATTTAAGGAGGATGTTGAATATTTTAGTAAAATTCATAAGTAATTATTAAAAGTGGATAGTCAAACTCATCACAAGGAACAGTTTAATCAAGCCTGTCGCCACTACACAGAATGACCTTGACCTTGACAACACAGAAAGATATGTACTTCAACACAGAAATATATATACACAGGCGAACTAAAAAAAACTTACCAATTTTAAACGAAATTTATATTCACCATTATACAATACAATTGTGAGTATGTTTTTTTTATTGCATTACCTTTAGAAACCAATCACAAAAGATAACTTTGTCGCATTATTATGATGTGAAGATACACTTTAAAGCAGGTTTCCTTTGAATTAGACAAAGCGTGTTTACCACATAACATTGTAAAACAAAGGATACTTGAGTATAACATTTGTATGAGATACCTGAGGCTGTCGAAATATTTAGGATCGCTTATGATTAACCCTTTCACCCCTATGTAACTTAAGTAGGCTCTACCATGCATTGATATGGATGAGTCCATTATGGTCTACAGTGGTGAAAGGGTTAAGCGGTAAAGGTATGCATGAACTTAAATTACACATTTCATATTTACTTATTTTGAATCTATACATTTAAGGAAGTATGCGTGCTGCCTGAATATTCTACATATAAACGGTGTTAGAATTATCTCCCTTTATATTTTCCCGTTCACATTATCTGAATATTTGCTTTCTCATGTTACCTGCCCAACATGTCATCATCAAAGTCAGCATTAACACAAGTTAGACATTTTACACACACATTTCGTACTGAAACTGGAGGTGCATATAATTTGCTTGAGCACATTTCAGTATTATACTAGGGCCACCTCTAACACAAACAGTTAAATCAGAACACTGTAGGGAAATCAAACATGCACACTGTCCAATACTATGTGCAATATGGTATGTCACAAAAAATTTAACGATTCGATCACATAAATTCTCACAAAACCACACCAATCTGTCCTCAAATGACAGATCTGTGACAGCCATTTCCAATCCATGTTTACTTTAACAGCAAAAACCTTACAAATACAAAAAGTAACATTTGAGCACTTGATCGGGACTATGTGTGAAATATCACGTACACTTATTCTTCTATATAACTCCCTATAGAAAATATAGCCCTGTTGGCGGCTTCCTGTTGCTCTGAATAATAAAACTGGTAAATTGTCATTCAAGATTCTACTTCAGGGACTATAATCATTTAAGATAAAAGCTGGGCTGCTTCAGGGTAACCTTTCTTCACCAAAATCTTGTCGATCACATTTTACTTCCTCTTCTTTTTCATCAGAATTTGTGTATTTCTTGAACAAATTCATGAGAATTATTATTACTAATAATTTAGAATGTAAAAGGCATGTATAAATATATATGTTTTCCTTTTATTTCTAATTCACCTTCGTTAGCTGTCTTCCACCTGGAAATAAAGGGTTTGCATGATTTTTTTATGTCCCATTGCAATAGATGATATCGCGACCAGTGGAACTCTTCAAATAGGAGGGGATTAAACTGTACCCGCTGGGGCAACGGACAACATGGCAGCGCCAAAACATTCACATACGAATTTCCACGAACTTCCATGTAATGAGTTGGGAAATATTTTAAAGTCAAAAGGTATCACCTACTCCAAATAAGAAAATTGGGGAGCTAGTACACCTATGATAGCAAGCAGACCTGTTAAATTGGCCAGATATTGAAAAAGAGGACGAAGCTAAAGCGTCACAGCTGTGATGGATCGTCAGCGGCATACAGTCTGTATCGTGTGTTACCTTTATGTAAATGAAACGTCAGAAGGCTTGTTTTGGACAAACAATTTGATTAGAATGTCATCACTAAATGCATTTGATATGACCTCTATTATTGTGAGTTATTTTTGTTGGTTCAATACAGTGAAGGTGGGGCATATTGTTGACACATGGCAGATTGTTTTGCCCCCGTATCCTCGCATTCTCTCGCGAGACTTGTGCATTTTCCAGCAAGAACTCTTCGAAGGGGAGTAACTCGTGGATGGTCGCGATAACACCTATTGGGTCCCAAAAAAACCTGTGCTTTCCCAATTTAACGGAAAGTAGACTTTCCCGAATTTCTTACGACTAAAATTTCCTTTATTTCAGACGAGACAAAAACTGAACAAAACATACGTTAATTTAAAATGTTGTCGGTTGTTCTTATTGTGTATTGTTCAATTTACTCAAGTTTCCCGGTTATACAGCGATAAATTATCCCATCTACAGTGTAAATTTCTGTGTATATTTTCCCGGTTAAGACAAACCACTGTAGAGCCCAAATGGAGTATAAAAAAAAATCCTTCCCCAACAACTACATACAATATATATACGGCTACACTTATAAACATATATAGCTATATACAACCTGACTTGAAACTTAAAACAACAATAAATTTGTTCTGGTGATGTATATTGGTACACGTATGTGATTCTGTATTGAAGATAATATTTTACACTGACCAAACAAACCCAGACAAAATGTTGTTTAATCTTTATGAGGATTAACCCTTTCACCCCTATGCAACTTTAGTAGACTCTACCATTCATTGATCTGGATGAATCCATTATGGTCTACAGTGGTGAAAGGGTTAACACCAATAGGATCGCACGGTGATTCCCTTGTCAATCACGTTAAGCTTCAACCCCTATAGACAGTGTTATTCTGCAGACAATCATAATAGATAATCAAGTTTTGATATGGTCTGATCAATATTTTGATACACATTAGTTTGGTCCAATGCTTTTTTACAAGCTCCAACAGATATGTGTACTTTTGTACTTTACACTTGTAATGCTGATACAGTGTATTTATAACGTAAGTTTTTTTATTATTATTACAACAAATTTAATTTTGAACGTTACACGAAGGAACAATTCAAGTTTATATCAAACTTAACTGCAGACCACAGAAGTTTTCGTGGCAGAGAAACACTATTTCAAAATATTTATACATCCAAAAGTACTTACAACTTAACAAAATGTTGATGTAAAATGGCCTAGTTCAAGCTGATCATTGCAATGACTTTCAGCAAAAGGCAGGGTTTCAGGTTTAGTCAATCTTGCAACTTTCAAGAGGTGAAACTTGGGTAAAATATTGGTGGTCGGTCTCACTCCAAAGTAGAAAGACTTGAAAAAGTATGATTAAACCGAATGACATTTGAGTAGAGCAATTTTGTAAAAAGCTTTTAAAATAACAGAAATATTTCTGCGTAAAACATTTCCGCATTATCACTGTGCTCAGCCTCGAGTCGGTGACAAAATGTAATTTTTATAACATGTGCTCAATATTATTAAGAAAAGAGTTCTACTCAGGGTAAATAATATGCTATTAGAGTTATGTCCCTTTAACAACAACTGACTGATTGGTTCAAGCCACATTAACTCCGGAGAAAATCATACGATAGTTTTTTTTATCTTGCTTTGTGATCAAGCTTATCATCTATATCAATGATTCCCGCACACAAAGGACACAAGCATGAATCAACATACTATCTATACATTTTTATTAATGTATGCACGGGACTAAGTCCCACAATGCAACTGGAACATTGTGATAACGTCTCAACCACCAGAGCACAACATTACATACATTATCAATTTATGAATATGCATCAAAGCAAAAGATAATAAAAATCTTTCACAAAAGGGTGGCTTTGTTTGTATAGATATATAATAGATACACCTCTTCTGGTTAAAACAGGAATGGATATAGTGTTGTAGGCCTTTACAGTCGAACCTACTTATTTGACCATCTCCATTACTCATGCATTCACCCCCGAAATTTCAAAATGAACTATTCCACCCTTTGAATTGGAAGAGTTCAAATGTTTCTTCAGGGGTGAATGATAAGAGATCTGTGCTAAAAGACCACTTTTTGGACTTCGTAAAGATATATGGTCTGTTAATACAGATAGGACTAGTTACAAAACACTCCTCAATGTTAACACAAAGGTGTGACATCATTATCATCCATCAGTCGGAAAAAGTTTCTAGGTGTGTCCCTTAAATAAAAAATAAAAATCAGTGAATTCTACGGAAATGATCAAGGGACACACTTGATTATTATATATACATGTAAGTGTATTCTTGGAAGAAATTACTCACTATTATATATGAGTGAATTCAGGAGGGTTAATAGCTTCCTGTGACGTAATTATCTTTTGTAACAAACCATTGACTTATCTGTCCTAGCCAACATTTAAACAATGCATGTGTAACGTAAACGACACTGGAACTGTGATATACTATATATCCAATATAAGATACTATTCCATTGCATGCAAAACACTATGAGAAGTCTACTGTAAGTTTGGTGTGTACATCAGTAGCCTCCCTTTGAATTTTGGATGTGCAAGAAGTGCAACTGCACCAGGTATTTTCATTTGACCAGGTAGCTCATTTGGTTAAAAGTGGCAGTATAATAACTTGAGGTCTTTTGTTTGAATCTTGGTGAAGCCCCATTGTAATTTTACTTGATTTACTTACTTTGTGTTAGAACCCAATAGGAGATTTTTCTAAAGTTAAATCTGTAACAGAAAAGAGAATAGTGTGCTTCCACCTTGGATCCGCTTTTAGATGTGTTTGCCCTCAAAGACCACAACCCACTGGTTCTAACTCCCTGTCACCATAGGGAGGGCCACGGACACCATTTGTAACAGGAATGAGAGTTGTGTAATTCCACCAGGGATTGAACACACAATCCCAGACTTCCTAGTTGGGCGCTCTACCACTTAAGCTAAAGGGAAATTCTCTCTAGTTTAAAGCTCAGAAGGAAACCGTAATGCTATGTACATTTAAATCTGCCACAAATCAAAATCTCTTAACATTTTCAACAGTTGAAATATAGAATCCATTATACTGATTGATACCTCAGGACAATACTCCATCCCAACTATACAATCGTTCTTCCTGGTTTGTCCAATAGAGATATCACCTTGGTGAACTGTCTCGGTCATTTGGTACAGATTTGAAGATACAGGGAATTCCCCTATAGCTCTATCAGCAAGCTTGATCTGACCTTGTAATCTAAATAGTACCTACTGATATATGTCATAGCTCTTTACAAGCTCGTGGGACATTCTGAAAAAGTGACCTCAGTTTTATTGGCACCCACTAGTAAATATAGACTTTATTTATTTTACAAAAATTAAGATATATGTTTCCACAACTTATATTAATCAGTCTTGTAGGCCCCGATGTTAGCATGCGGGGGATCTTAATGTGGGAGGAAACTGGAGTACCCGGAGAAAACCCACATGGTTGGGCAGTTGACCCCATACACGCCTTGATGAAAGGCAAATGCGCTATATATGCACTGCACCAACCGACCACCACAAGTAGGGGCCAGAGTGTATGATAATCGCCTTAACCTTGATCTCAAACATTTGTTGTACTAAAAAAGACTCCCAGACATGATTTTTTCAAGGAAGGGGAGTACACCAAAGTGGTAAACCTCCAGTTATGTTTTTTTTGTTTCTTTTGGTCACTTGGTAAAGCACTGGATCATTAAACTGTGGAACTGGGTTAGACTCATAGCAGAGGCACTTGGAAAAATAACTCGGTAACATGTATGTCACTAGGATAAGAAAATGTAGCTTAAAGAATGAAAGTTCAGCTGGAGTCCCTGGTTCTCCTATATCATTTTGTGGAATGGATTCATATTTAAGTAATATTCAACAAAAGATACTCACAGTCACTAATTATATCTATTCTACCATGTCAAAACAGTTTAGATTTGTACAAATAAGCATACCTTATACAGGTGACAGATATCAGATACACTAAATCGAAAGTTGTTTGTTAGGATGAAGAGCTGGGGCAACATTCATATATTAACAATAGGGAGATATAGCCAGTTAGAATTGTTTCAGTGATGTCCACAATTCTTTTGTTTACCTGCACATTTACGGTATAGATATTTTTTGGGAATGTCGTAAGAACATCATTTCTTTCAAAATATGCTAATTTTTAAACTGTTTAAAAAATTATGAACCAAAGTCATGGTCCTTTATTGCAGTGGAAATGGCAATGTCTATTTTATATTTATATCTCGTAGAAGTAAATAGAACTGAAAGGAATATTTTCCCAAAGATGGCTTGCTTGCTGCATAATTAACCGGTATATCTTGGAGACAAAATACCAGTAATCAAGAATTAGTTTACATCATAATCAACTGTCACAAGTATAATAACCTATTTCTACCCCAACACATATATATATATGTATAGAAAGAAAATCATAATTTCAGTCACAGAATGAAGAATCACTCGGTGAAAAGTGATGTTTAACTGATATATTTTGCTGTCACTATATAATTTACATTAAGCAGCATAGAAAACAGTCTCTAGGGAGTTATACCCACAAGTGGGTAACTTGATTCCCTACCCACACCTTGAGGAGGTGGCCCACATGTCTGGTCAGGCGGGGCAGGAAACCAGACAGTCGTTATAAGTTAAACCTATTTTGAAACGGAACTTGATGACTTCAAGTATGTAAACACAGACAAGGCCCAATCTACAGCCAAATTATTTATTAGTTAATTATCACTGTAATACATAAACATGTTTTTCTCCCCTAATTGTCACAGGTTATTCAAAATAACAACATGGACTATATAACTATATATATGCACACTTAGAAATGTTACTGACTTATAACCTCATAATACATGACTTCTGTACTTCGTGAACTCCACACACGAAATACATGAACTGTAATTACAAACATTTATGGAAATTGATAGATACATATGTTCTTGTACTTAATTCAGCTGACCGTGACATGATTAAACAGCAAAAATCAACAAGTACAAACCTTTAGAACCGAGCTACATATACATCCAATAGATATAACGTGTGCTCCGATGTTGATATTTTGGCTGTGGTCCGCGTGTGTGTATATATACATGTGTACAGTGCTAACACACACTGTGGTACAGTATATATGATTTTAAAGCCCTCGTGTTGTGAATATAGACAGTATTGACAATACCGGTTGATGGCCTCCACCCACACACCACAAAACACTTCCTAATACACCTTCACACCTGCACTGCTAAGCTATACAGAAAAGGCAGGTTTCTTATCCTATTCTAAATGGTTGGACACAGGTTGGATCACGGTTATTCATTTGTACGGAGTCATAGACCTTAAGGGTATATTTACCTTACTCATCGTACCTGTGAAATGCATCAGTGATTTCTCCCTTAAGGATACAGACTAATCTTACATATAGCACCTGTGATAAACGTGTTTGAGTTATCTTCCTTAGTGACATATCATATTGTACCTGTTATATGTGTAAGCGTTATCTCCCTTAAGGATACATGTTACCTTACATATATTGTGCCTGATATTTGTGTAAGCGTTATCTCCCTTAAGGATACATGTTACCTTACATATATTGTCCCTGTTATTTGTGTAAGCGTTATCTCCCTTAAGGGTATATGTTACCTTACATATATTGTACCTGTTATTTGAGTAAGCGTTATCTCCCTTAAGGATATATGTTACCTTACATATATTGTACCCGTTATTTGTGTAAGCGTTATCTCCCTTAAGGATACATGTTACCTTACATATTGTACCTGTTATTTGTGCAAGCGTTATCTCCCTTAAGGATGCATGTTACCTTACATATATTGTACCTGTTATTTGAGTAAGCGTTATCTCCCTTAAGGATATATGTTACCTTACATATATTGTACCCGTTATTTGTGTAAGCGTTATCTCCCTTAAGGATACATGTTACCTTACATATTGTACCTGTTATTTGTGTAAGCGTTATCTACCTTAAGGATATATGTTACCTTACATATATTGTACCTGTTATTTGTGTAAGAGATATCTTCCTTAAGGTTACATGTTAGATTACATATTGTACCTGTTATTTGTGGAAGAGTTAGCTCCCTTAGTGATATGAATTTTACTCATCATATATACCTGTAATATGTATCAGAGATTTCTCCTTTATATAGTATCTTTCACATTAAATCTGATTTTTTGGAGTTATCTTCCTTAAGGATTGTTTGTATTTGTTTGAGTAACCTTACACACTATGAATACATGTGATTTGTATCGGAGATTTATCATTGCCTTTTTTCAATTAATATAACCTATTAACCCTTAGGCTGCTATATTGATTTCTATGTAAACGGACACCACTGCTGAATTAATTATTGAAATTTAAATTAATTTACTTGATTTTTCAAATGTGCATAACTTGGAAAATATTTGTTACATGTGAAAAAAAGTTATATAAAAATTGTTCGTTGTTGTCTCTAGTTTATATTAAGGTTTTCAATTCTAAAGTTGCTTCAGTATTTACCTGTACAGGTGGTAATAAAGGTAAGAAAATGTGAAACTTTTAATTAATCGGATTTAAGCAAGAGGAAGATCATTTTAAAACTATTTTCGTCCGCAAATGTGATTGGCAAATGATAACAGAGATTATAAACTTCATTTTTGACATAAGACGCTGTATATTTACACGGAGATTCTCAGGTAAAAAGGTCAGGTATTTCGTCAAGAATTGCATGTGATTTGCTACAGGTTTCAGGTCGCCATTCAATAAATTTACTGTCACAGTCGGCATATAAATATATCTTAGCTACGGTCTAGTTTATGATTAAATCACCGATAAAAAGTTTGAAGAAATAAATCGGCTCAAAACGTATCAATGTCAATGTTCAATTCGGCCTCACCTGCAGACGACATGTGCGCCTAAGTCCGCCGATATATTCCCTGTTTGCGTAGAGCACAAAGCCGTTTACTGGAAAGTTACATATTATGTAACACCGAAGTATTTCCACATCAACCATGCAAAACCCTTTAAAACCTTTATTATCATCGTAGGTGACGATGGAGAATAAATGTTCACCATCATATTCATCGCTTCAATCTACACGTCCGCCATTTTTATGATTTTTTTTCGATTTGAAATTCTCTCGCACACCTTTGGTTATTACTAGGGTACACTGCCGTAAATATCGAAAGTAATGGCAAAACAACCAATCAGAAGCCGTCTACTATACGCGTTCGGGTTTGGTATAGCAACAACCTGACTTCACACTTCCTGGCTACCGATCAAAGCCTACAGACCGAGAAACGACTATAGTCGTGCGTAGCACTGACGGCCCGACTTTTAAAAACGACTATTGTTGTGCGTAGCAGCCTAAGGGTTAAATTGAAAACTCACAATAATAATCACTGCATGTTCTCCTTAAACCTGTCAAAATTACCATGTCTCTATTCATACCAGTTGTTTTATTAAATTGAAACTCTTTTGGTAAGAAGATAAAAAGAAATGTAGGATATACCCTTAAATGATCTCATTTTATTTTTCTGGCTAACTTTGGCAAACATTTAGACTTAATCATCATTTACAGGTCTGCCACTTGGTTTTAAAAATGAAAATATTACATTTTTATTTATGTAAGGGAAGAGACCGGTTATTTTATATGAATGAAAACAGCCATATATAGTGGGTTAATGTATTACCCTGTAAAGACCTGTACAGGTAGATGAACACATTACCAGACGAGTAATTACAGAGGTATGGAAAAACATTAAATGGGTATAAACCACAAGATAATGATACAGATATAGATACCCCTTGTTGATTGCCCGGGGGCACAGCAATACAATGCCAAGCTTATCACAAGTTACAAACAGTATCAATGATATTAAGGGGTTCAAGTACCCACTCTATTGCTGGTAGACTCCTGGTCACTCCTATTACATCATAGGATGTCTGAACAGCTTAAGAGATAAACCCCATGTAAACACCGGAGGTCGTGACCTACTAAAAATTTAAGTACACTTTGCTCCCCAAGTATTACATATCCTTCAATTTTCTTCCCGTTGTCAACATTTAAGTCAAGTCCACAGGAGGGATCCTGATACATTATATATCCTTATATAAATTAAGCTACAAAAGTCCTATGGGTATTTTCTCGTTATCAGCTGCAATATGGCTGTATATTTAGCCTTCTGATTACTGTATTGTTCAGTAATAATAAGCCCGCCTGCACCTTGAAAAGATTTAAAGTTCGTGGCGGTATCCTGGAAAAAAATCTGCATATAAGGGTAAATTTAGGAATATAGCTGCCTTAGTGAGGTAATATAAGCAGATAAATGGATATTTAAATTGTCTTGGTAATTCATTGAATTATATATTCTATTCATTAAATGTAAAAGATTACCCAGCTGTAGCAAAATAGGTGGCAGCATAAAAGCAGATAAATCAAGTGCCAATAGTAGCTCTTAATGTACATTTAATTTAATATAAAATTAGCATACACTGCAGATTTAAAACTGAAAATGTGAACAGCATATGGCAACAAAGATGGTCAGATCTAGAGGACATCACTTACAAACTTTATACTGTGTAATTTTCGATACCTACACACTGTCATGGTCAGAGAAATATCCTGGCAGAAGAAACGATCTTATCATGTCTTCTATAATGGGTCATATAAATTATACCACCCAAGCTTGTTTACTCGCTTAATTAAGCATGAAGGAAAGACAAAATATATACTATTAACAACTTTGACTATATTCACTGTTGAACACTTTATGATCTGCAGTATTGATCTGAAACAGGTTCATGACAATTGGTTTATCATCACTCTCTTTAACCGTTTCACCACTGTAGACCATAATGGACTCACCCAGATGGATGTATGGTAGAGTCTACTAACGTTAACTAGGGGTGAAAGGGTTAAATCAATCCCATACTATGGATCCTTCAATACATATGAGGAAGGAACCTGTTTGGTTTGTTAGTGTTTTATATCCTATTTACATCTATGGTCATTTAAGGATGATCGAGCCAGGTTTTAGTGATGGAGGAAAACTGGAGAACCAGGAGAAAAACCGCCGACCTGTGGCCATGCAGTACCTGGCGAGTGCCCCATCTAAGGTTTTAACCATTCACCCAGTGGTAGAGGGCCAGTTATGTAGATGGTTATAGACGCCTTAATTATAACCACTCGGCCACCACAGCTGTTGTTGGAATATAATATTTTAATTAATTCAGATATCTATATTTTTTCTTACATATTGTGGATTTCAAATTTTCTTTACCCTCACATTTACTTGTTGTTATTTTATTTTCATGTAAATATCTGTTTAATTACTTCTGCATCGCTCTAATTCACCTTTTTGTCACGTGGAGAACTTAGGCCCTCAAGAAAGAAACAAACTGACTATATAATGGACAAAGTAATCCCCATGCGTTATAAATTAAACCAATGAATAACTAGTTTTATCACATTTTTTTACCTTTAAGTAGGGACATGGACAATCAGTATTAGATTACTGCAAGACGTTATGAAAACTTAACCTGTCGGGCTTATTAAAGCTATATTTCTATATATCAATATAGCGTTGATTGAAAGCAACATGCAGTAAAGCTTCATTTGTAACAGAAATGATTAACTGTTTTATGAAAAATAATTCATGCGTTCTGTACACCACTTATTAGCTGTGATCTGCACCTCAAACAGCATCTTTTTAAAGCTTAGAATCGATCCAGACTTTCCAAAGTAAAACCAATGAAAACAAATGCTAAAGAAATAAACAAGTTGCACAGGTGACTAATTTAACAGCACGCATGAGTTGCAAGGACTATATGTGTAGGTGCGAGTGGGAGGACTGCCGCCCTGTCTTTCAGGATTTTTAAGTACAAAGCCATTATTGTACGATTAAATATATTGACATAATTATGATGGTTATGTAGAATTGTAGTTATAAATGCTAGACATAGGACAACAGTAATGCATAACTGAAGATAAATGTTACGGACATTTATATGACGGTAATGTAGAGTTTAAGTCAACCCTTTCATCACTGTAGACCACAATGGACTCATCCAGATCAATGCATGGTAGAGTCTATCAAAGTTATGTAGAGGTGAAAGGGTTAAGGATTCCCGCACCACTGCACAAAACTGTGTCTATATGCTTTAGAAAGTATTCGTTCCGGTATATCTGTAGCTTTGATCAATCATTTCTGAAAAGAAAACCATAAACCGTGCTGGAACTTTATGAAACAATAATAAAGATCGATGAAATAAACAAAACTTATTCAACGACAGTGTTATGAAAGTAAAACATTCAGCGGAGCTAGACCGGATTCAAACCCTAGACTTCAGATTGTTTAACTATCGCTCTAACTGATTGAGCACCTGGCCAAAGATTCATCCAAAACAAAATTAATGGGAGGTAATATACTGTATATATACGCAACAACACTGTGTAGTGCAGGGACAAGGATCCTGAAATATATCACTCTGGCCAGTAATATTGTGTACCTAAGGAAATAAAAGTTTTTGTCGAAAGTTAATTTGGAAAAAGCATATTTAAAACCTACATCATGCAAGTTAAAAAGAAATGCTTACGCTTTCCAAACGTAAATTTAATAATGTGACTCTTTTGATAATATAATATAGTTCTAAAACACAAGAGCATGTTATCTACCCTGTGTTTTCTGTAACATTACATTTTCCTATAATCTTGTGCATACCAGAGATTCGAAATTTCAAGTGATTGTTTCAAGCTTCATACATTTTACTTCATAATATTATGGCTTGAATAACCTAAGGCCGAATTAGAGGTGATTAAATCAACTAGCCCCTCCTCTCTATAACAAGCCATTTGGATTGATATGGTTCACCCGTGTGCCCGGCTTTGACCATCAATGCACGTATCAGAGAAACTAAGTTAAACGCAAAATTTTAATGTTGATGGAGATGCTGACAAAGTCAATGGACTATGACAGGTAGGCTGCATCCAGCTTTTGATGCATTGGTTGAGATGTACTAACCTAATTTAGATGCATCTATGGTCCAAGTTTGGTTGATCTAGCATTTATATACTTTCAGTGAAACTAAGTTAAATGCAAAAACTTAATGTTGACGCCGCCGTCCCCGCCGGAAAAGCAACACCTTGGTTTCACTTTCTACTACTTGGTCGTGGCGAGACAAAAATTCAAAGAATTGAACTTGATACCAGAATCAGACTTGAGCAAGACTACTGCTTGAAATTTACATTCAAATATTGATGCAGAAGATTAAAGGACATTCAAGATTACTTGATGAACAACGGCAATATCTTGATGAACAACGGCAATATCTTGATGAACAACGGCAATATATTGATGAACGGCAATATCTTGATGAACAACGGCAATATCTTGATGAACAACGGCAATATCTTGATGAACAACGGCAATGTATAATTGTAGTGAAATGTAAGTTGCATTTAACGATTACATATACCTGCTATTTACTTGGCAAATTGAACAATTACATGACATTTACAAAATTTATTTTCTTTTAGTGTCCAATGTTAACATTGATTTAACGGAAGATATTTCCATACCACAAAGACAATCAATATTCTATAATAGCTTAAAAGTGGATGACCAAAGGATTTGATCCTTACAAATTGAAGATTTCTTTAAATAGAACAATCTGTTTATTGAAATCGTTTAAACTTCCACTTAAAGCGAGACAATGATTAATACATATAACATACAAATTCTCTCCAGGGACTGAGGTAATTTTCCCCAAGTCATTAAGCCATATTAAGGCAGGAATCAGAAGTGCCCATGTAATTAATTGGTTTAGTGTGTGTATATTGAAAATTTCCCTTGATGCATCTCAGAATGTATATCTCTATCTATTGAATACATTTCAGTTTGGTCACTTGTCACTGATCACAGAGTGACCACACGAAGATTGATGACCGTTCTGACAGGTGTCAGTAACCATCAATATTAACAGCTGAAGGTCACTTTACTTACAGCCAGATTTCATGTTGCTTTGTCAGCTTAACACGATTAAACATATGTTTTACAAGCAGAATATTTTACAATATTTATGAGATTAAATCATCTTAATTTTAAATCCTAACTTTCGGGTTAATATACCACAAAGAAAACAAACCATGAAGACATTTTAAAATAAAAAAATGTACACAATCAAGGTTTTTTAGACTTATATTTTGCTAAAAAAAGCTTTGTATAGCCAGGTCTTCCTTTTCAAATATATCTTGATACAGGGGGCTTCCTTTAAGCTTTCAGCATGTGAACAAGTTACTGATAAATATACATTATATACAATATTATTCAACATATTATATATGAAATACCCTTAACCTTTACCCCACCATACCTGTACTACTTACTATCTTACTTGGAGAAAAAATACATTTATCAAACTATTCAAGTCTAATTCATATTTAACATGAAAGAGAAAATGTACGGCCAGACTGGGATTTGAACCCAAACCTACGAACTCCAGTCGGACACTCTACCAATTGAGCTAACTGGTCGCCAACGATCAACCCAGTCCAGTTCTGTTACATTCCTCTCTCCTTTTTCTCAAGTCTCCACCCCAAAGGCAACATTATATAGAAGAGAAATGCTCGACCTGATCGGGATTCAAACCCAGGACCCTCAGAGCTCTATCTAGACAGATGCTCTTCCAATTGAGCTCCCTGCATGACTGACGGAGACTGACCCTGTCCAGTTCCGCTACACACATATAACCTCATTAGAGAAAGGCTAGATCCTTGAGAATGAACCAGTTAGTCATGGTCTTCCCCTGTAAGTTTAAACAGCCACAGATCTAGAGAAATAACCACTCGCATTATGTTAATAAAGGCAGCTAGGTCAGATTCCTTCATGACGATTTCAGTTTCACATTAACTATCAACTGTATGTCATGACGATTTCATTTTCACAATAAGTATCAACTGATGTCATGACGATTTCAGTTTCACATTTATATCAACTCATGTCATGACGATTTCAGTTTCACATTAATATCAACTGATGTCATGACGATTTCAGTTTCACATTAAATATCAACTCATGTCATGACGATTGAATCTTCCATTAAAACAAAATGTTTGAAAAATCAAAACATAAATACACACACATTATATTCTTGAAGTAAATGTTAAAATGAAATATATTTTTCTAACAGCATCAACCAAGTAATGTTTTACACCTTGACCTTTGACTCTCATGCAATCATAGCAGCTTAGATTTTTCTTCTTTACAAATATTTAAATTGTCTTTTGACATTCTACTCATTCTTGGAAAGTGGTTTTCAACAAAAACAATAGAATGACCTTTTGACCTTTCACCTTCCATCTTAAACATTTAAAATTTAACCTCTGATGGTAGAAGAACAGAGAGGTACAGAAAATCTACTTCTTTCTCTGGTCACATGCATGGTAACCAATAACCATACAGCAATATGAACCAGTGACACACATATTTCTCTGTTGTAAGCTTCACTAGTTACCAGGTCATTTTTTTGCTAACAAGAATGTTTTTTGGGAGTGGGGTGGGGGGGG
>NW_018408567.1:251378-255831 GCF_002113885.1 Mizuhopecten yessoensis
GGGGGGAGTTTTTTATTTGCTTGGTTAGCTTTCAAACAAATGACCAGATTCATTTTAACAGTGGCTATAAATACATTTTCTCTCATTTCTGTTTTAAGTTTATGATAGAACTGTCCAGGGCAAGAAAGGGGTGTAAGAAATTTCTATCTTACATCCTATTTCATGAGCGTGATACCACAATGGGACAACAATTAAAACGTATGTGACATATCATGAAAACAGGAACGTTCTGATGCCAGGACACAGAAATTGCTTATGTATTTTTGTGGTTTTCATTAGCTAGTTTTAGTGATTGGAATGAGAGAGAAATGTTCTTTCATACCTGGAGATGCAGCATAGATAAATTCCACCCTTGGGATTTTTTTATTGACACAAAACCCTCAGCAAGCCTCAGGTAAATTCACCCAATTCAAAAAAAACTTAGATGGAATTTCCCTATTGTACACAACTGGGTATGAAAGAGCTTTACATTTCCCTTTTATTCTCAGTCAGTGGCTGTTGGTTATTCGACCGATTCAAAATCCTAAAGACCTATATCTATTTATAGATTCTACACTTTATGTACTTATATATATATATATTGAAGTTCAAATACAAATACACCCTGGGAATACATGAGTACTGTATTTATAACACAGACAATAGCCCTTACTTGTATACCTGGACAATACAGAAAATGTTATACAAAGGCGGTTCGTTATTCTAACATTATGAAAGTAACAGCAGTATATATACTTATGTGTGTAATTAATTCGTTCTATACAAAGAGCATACACATATAAGTACAGCCCTTAAAAGGAAGTTGAACCCCTATATTGGGACTCTGTGAACATTTGGAAACATCAGCTCAATACCGCCTGTAGTGACTGCCCCAATTTTCTCACCAAGAGGCGAAATCTTAATATTCCTTAAACCACTGCCAAAATCTTTCCGGCAAAATAATATTTTTAAGTTTGAAAAGGTATTGATGACCATGACAACATCATACTGGGTATAACGGCTTTAATCCAAGTTTACGCTAACTAATTTCGAGCTGTGTATTCTTTGTGGAATCCGTCTCCTGATTAACACAGAACTTCGCGGAACTCTTTGCACGGACGTTGGATCTCCCTCTCCCCGCTTTCATAACTTTGGTAAATTATTTCTGAGAAGTCAACCATACCATACAGATGAAAGAAACAAAATACAATCATCAAAAGTGTTCCAAGTGTAAAAACTCAGCAGGGCTAGACTGTGATTTGAACCCTGGAGTTAGATTGTTATACTATCGCTCTAACCAATCAGGCTTAACCTGGTCAACAGAAGTGTCCTGGCCTAATTGTGCTACAGTTTTATCTAAGCGGTAGTTAAAGGGAGGTAACTGTAAACAGGAAACATCACAGTGCAGCGAGACAGAGATTCTTCAGATTGCTTTTTCCTCTTTCATTAATTTTTTTTTTACAGAGGAAGATTTTTTTTGTATGATCAATAAAATTGTTCCCTAAGATTTCTCCTGAACTCCACCAATGGTTTGTTATGGGCAAAAATTAAGTGAACCCTTTCACCCCTATGTAACTTTAGAAGACTCTACCATGCATTGATCTGGAGGAGTCCATCATGGTCTACAGTGGTGAAAGGGTTAAGGATCACCGTCCCACTGCAGGTAAAAACCCTTGAGAGTTCTACTTTGGTTCCTCATACATACAGTAACCTCCCCCTGAATTATGTTTTGGATTTAACTGTAGTCGGGCCAGGCAAGAAAACAACAGCAGTCCGTCATCAGGTACAGCAGCTGGTTAGAACAGTTGTATTATGAATGGAGGTCCGGGATCGGATTTCTAGTCAGGCTCTGTTGCACTTTTTTTCAGAGCAATAGTTGTTTGGTTTGTTTGTGTTTTACGTTCTATTCACATGCAGCTATGATCATTTAAGAGTGTGTAAATATGTTTCAATGGTGGAGGAAAGCCGGAGTTCCCGGAGAAAAACCACCGACCTACGGCCAGTAACGTGGCAACTGCCCCACATAGGTCTCAAACCCACGACCCAGTGGTGAAGGGCTAGCCTGGTAGCAGAATGTCAAGACGCCATAACTACTCCGCCACCGCAGCAACTGAGAGCAATGTTGTCATTTTTTCTTGATGATTTTACCTTAACTATTTTTTCCATTAAGTTCTGTAAAATATGGGTTTCTTTGCAGAAAAAAATATGATCAAAGCCACTTTCATCCAGATAAAAAAGTTTCCAATTCATAGTAAAGATTTTGGCAGTGGTACAAGTATCCTTCAGAAAACTTGTGACACTGGGGCCAGGGTTGGACCTTAATTACTGTTCTCTCTCGATTCACAGATCAAAACATGAAACAGAAAATGACACCGGTGTGGCCTTAAACATGATATTTTTGATATTGGCTAGGTTTCCCTTCTGTTTCTGATTTACGCCGCCCCCACGTTATCATATAGGTTTGTTTAAAATACACCTACAGAATGTCAGCCAGCGACCCAAATTCATCCTGCACTCTGATAAACACATGTTACATAATAAACAATCGACATATATCATCTCCGTATGTGTGTCGTACAATACAATCGTTGTCAAAACACATGGTAGGTCTAACAAAACTTTCCAGGAATTTTGTGATTGTATTACATTTTAATCAAGAAACTTTAATATTAACACTAGCTCAGTTATATATATATATATATATATAAATGTGTAAGGATCGACCAATGGAATGCACTAGCTGTATCATCAGGTTACCAGTGTGAATAGCTGTAGATGACTACAAAAGATAATGTCAAAACTTGATGTGTGCTCAGAAGGAATTGGGGTATTTCTTCAGATTTTTAGTTGTAATTGCAGAATTATAATATTGAAGTAAGTTTAAGTTAAAAATCACATTTTCAAAATGGCCGATCACTGTGGCAGCCATTTTTGATTTATGTCTTACCCAAAAGCTAAGAGCACTCGGTCAGGAACATGGATATTCCTATGAAGCGATCATTAAAATCTCTTCAGCAAATGTGAAGTTTAAGGTACAAAGTCTTAGTGATGTTTTGTAACTCCAACAAAGAAAAGTTCCAATTTGTTAAGTATTTTTTATTCTTGGGAGTTGCTTGCCCATTTTCTATAGCATTGCATGTTAAAATATATAGATCTATTATAATTTCATTATTCACAAAAATATCTTTGTCGCAATTGGGATTTGATTCCAGTACATCTTGATTGTAAGGAGAGAGCATATTTGAAGGTCAAATATAAAGTATTCATGGTCAGTGCACAATGAAAGAAGACCGAACGCAGTAGGTCACCTGAACCAATGGTTAATAAAAGAGTTCATATATAATCATTTAAAGTGCATTTCTTAAAACGTACGGTCACAATCTTAATTAGAATCTAATTACATTTTATTTACAAAAAATACATTAGTTCTTTATTTCTTGGCCTTTATCTGTATGCATTTTCAGAACCTTATAGATGTTATGCATATAAAGCTTGTAATAAAAGGATCCCTGTCCCACAGCACTGTTTTTTTGTATTTAGAGTAACCTCCTTAATTTTATTTTGGATACAGTTGTAGCCAAGTTGGGTCAGGACACATCGTGTCCCAGGTGTATGAAATGAAATATACAACATTTGATATAGCGCCCTATCTAGCTAACATAAGCCACTCTAAAGCGCTTTACAGTACATATATATACAATTTTATACAGTCAATACAATTAGCACATATATTAATCAATACAATATTGAGGAATTCGCAGGAGCTGCCTCATCAGGCGTTCACTACTAGTCCTATGCCACCTGGCTAATATCTCCATATGTGTGTATGCCTGTGTGTGTGCCGGGGATGCATGTAGCTGATCAGTTGGTTAGAACGATAGTATAACAATCTGATGTTCAGTGATCAAAACCTGGTATAATAGCCCTGCTGCATTTTTGTAAAAAAATTACACTCAGAATACAGTTGTTGATTATATATTTTGTTTAATTCATTTTTTATTATTTTTTATCAAGTCCCGAAATATATTGTTTTGTTTTCAGAAATGATTTATCAAAGCTTTAGTCATTTCGATAAAAAATACAATTTCTAAATCATAGTTAATAGTTTTTGACAAAGGTACGAGGATCCTTAAGGAATGCACAATAAATGCAGTCACTTCATACAAGTTGAAAACACAAGACCTATTTTAATACATGAAAAAGATATATGTCTTCATTATAGATTGCATTTTAATTCAGCGTGGATTCTTGAAATTATAATTGAGAGTTTGTTACAAAATTTAAGTTTATATGTTATTAACTCATTCACCCCTGAAGACACATTTGAACTTCTCCAATTCAAAGGTTGGAATAGCTAGTACCTTATGAAATTCCAGGGGTGTATGGGTCAAGTTTCCTTTAGCACTGGGATTTATCTTTTTAATGTTGTTACAAAAGGAGAAAACATTAAATTTGTCTTCTCCCCGCCCCCCCC